>NW_020677626.1:0-2466 GCF_002925995.2 Terrapene triunguis | reverse complement strand
GGAGCCGTATGGGTCTCCTGCAGGAAAATCACAGAGTACCCCCCCTCTCGAAGGAAGGAGAGCACTTGGCACCTGCGGAGACCCACCCTACAGCCCCGGGCATTCAACGATGCAAAGGTGGTGACTGTCATGTCGAGGGCTGGGGCGGATCCTCACAGGCGGAGGGATCGACTGCCTCCAGCGGGCCCCGCAAGATCCCATGCTCGGCCCCGAAGGCTAACAAGGAGTCACGGAATCTGCGAGCCCGCCGGTAGGCCGCGAAGTCTCGCCGATCGGACCCCCGCCCCACCCCCAAAAGTGCCTCCGCAGCCCGGAGGACGAGATGGAAGTCCCCCCAGCGCCGAAGGGCGAGCTGCACCTTACCCTGGGAACCACGGGTATCCGATAGAAAGAGGCGCAGCTCATCCCGCAGCGCGGAGGCGGAGGCAGCGGCCAAGCCGCCGCCGTCCTCCGGCAGGGCCCCCGAAGGGTCCTCACGGCCCACAGACAAACAAGGGGCCGAGCTCCGGCGCCGCTGCGCCGGGCTGCCCGTCCCTAGCCCCGGCAAAGAAGAGGGCGGCTGAGGGAACAACACAGCCCCAACAGTGGCGGGAAGGGGAGACATAAAAGCCGCCCCCCGAGGGTCGTCCGCAGGCAACGGAAAAGCGACAACCCCGGGGGCAGCAGTGAGCCCAGAGGTGACAGAAAGAGACACCTCAGGGGCAGCAGGAGAGGGAACAGGAGCAGGGACAGGAACGAGCTCCCCATCTCCTGCTGCCAAACCGCTAGATTGCGGCTCCCCCTGGCTAGGATCTGCGTCCAAGGGGACGGAGGCAGCAAGGACAAGGGAAGCCTCAGGGGCAGGAAGTGTGGAAGGGGCGGGATCGGGGGTGGAAACCGGCCGCTCAGCAACAGCAGTCGCCCCAAGGGGCTCGGCGGCTGCGCACAAGATGGTAGTCGCGGCCGGGCTGGCAGGTAGAGCCAGGGGTTCCCCCAAAACTAAATCGGGGGCGGCAGAACCGGGAGCAGGAGGGGGGGGCGGGACTAAGTCAGCACCCGGATCGGGGCCCGCTGGCGGAAGGTTGTCCTCCCCCTGGGTAACTGGGGTCA
This sequence comes from Terrapene triunguis, assembly GCF_002925995.2. NCBI lineage: Eukaryota > Metazoa > Chordata > Testudines > Emydidae > Terrapene > Terrapene triunguis. The sequence goes on along the minus strand of NW_020677626.1, from coordinate 1,377 downwards.
AACCCAGGGCCTCAATCTCATCAAAGAAGGAGGCGAAAGCGGTCCCCTCGGCCCCGGCGACCTCCCCGCTAGTCACGGAGACGGAGGCCGCTTCGGCAACGTCGGCGGCAGCGGGGGACACGGTCGGGGCAGGGGCCGGGAGAACCGCTACCGAAGCCTCCTCAGGTGCGGCCTCAACAATAGGGACAGGAGTTTCCCCAGCCGCTGCCACGGCGTCCACAGTTTCCATGGCCAGCGCCTCCTGCTGGGTACCGTCCGGGGGCGCGATGGAAGCACTAGCAACGTCGGCCCCCCGCAATAGCTTACGGGGGGTCTGCTCTCCCTCCTCATCAGAGGGGAGGGAGAGAGCCCGCGACCGGCGGGCGCTGCGCTTTCCCCGGACGGTCACCCAGCCCCCTGTGGTGGAAGAGGAGGTGGAGGGCCGGTCAGCAGGGGCGGGGCCAGAGGGCAAGGGCAGTAATTTCGGGGCTCGGGGTGGCAGGGGCGAAGGGCCAGAGGGCAAGGGCGAACCCTCCCCCTGGGGCGGGCCCGACCCCGCGGCCGGTGGAAGCTGCCCCGCCCCCACCTCCACATGCCCCGCCGATCCAGGGTCGGCGACGGCAAGGCCCGCCCGCTCGGCCGTCTCCGCGGCCAGAGCGGGGAGCGCGGCAGAAGGAGGAGGGACGGCGGCAGCAGCAGTGGCCGAACCGCCAGGGTCGCCGGCGATGACAGGGCCGGCACTCTCCCGGGCCTTGGGGGTCCCGGACGCCTCTCCAAGCCGGGCCAGGGGACAGTCCCTCCGGACATGCCCCGGCGTTCGGCAGAGAAAGCACCGGGCCTCCCCCGTCGAATAATGGACCCGGTAGCGGGCCCCTTGGTGGGGCACCAGGAAGGACCCCTCGAGCGCCGTTCCGACACCCGCCGCCGGCGGCAGTTGGAGCTGGACCTGCCGGCGGAAAGACAGGATGTGACGGAGGACGGGGTCCTTACAGCCCAACGAAAGAGGGCTTATAACTGAAATGGGCTTCCCCAGGGCGGAGAGGGCTGGCAACAGGGCGGCGTTGGGGAGGTAGGGCGGGACGGAGGTCAAGACCACCCGTACGCCCAAGTCCTCCAAGGGTTCCAAAGGAACAAACACGCCCCCCACCGTCAGGCCAATTTCCACCGCCTCCTGCGCGGCGGCCTCCGACGCCAGGAAGAACACGGCCTTCCCATACATTTTGGAGGCCGCCACGATGGCTGAGGGCCCCACCACCCTCGCCAACGCCCGCACGTAGGTCTCAATGTGGGGCGAGGCAGGCACCAGGTGGCAACGGACGCCATGCCTCCTAGTTAGCGAGGGGAAGGGGCCCAGGCCACCGGGGATGGGTCCAGAGGCGGCGGTCGGGGCGGATGGCG
>NW_020677625.1:0-3559 GCF_002925995.2 Terrapene triunguis | reverse complement strand
TGGGTTGCTTCTGCATGCGAGGACTTGGCTGACTTCGGGGCTTGGGAGCAAGATAGGGAGCCTTTCGCCTCCAGGGCGCTCACCCCCGGCCTGCCCTGAGGCAGTAACAGCTGAACGCTGGGACCATGTGTGAAGGAGATGGCTGCATCGGGGTGCTTACAGGCAGGATGACAGCCAGCTGTTGAGTGACGCCCAGAGCCCCTGCTCCACTGTCCCCAAGCCTCGGCCGCACACCCCTAGCAGCAGGGCCCGCCGCTCCAAATCCCAAACTCCCCCAGCCGAGGGCCTGATCCTCCGACTGCTGGCGCCTCGTGCAGCCGTGTGCCCAAGCGGGCGAAGAACGCCAGCAGATCACAACGGCTGCGTGTGGCGCTCACCGACTGCACAACGCGCAGGGCAAAGGGCGAACGTCAGCTCACGACTTGGCTTTTGCTCGGGGGCCTCTGGTTCCTAAGGATGCTGGCGCAGGAAGGGCTGGGGGGGACGGGGACTGCTCGGCGGAGCCAGGGAAAGCTCCGTTTTGCAACACACGGCCGGGTTACCAACGCTGCCCCGGATAAACACACAGAACCACCCCACCCCGCAGAGCGCTCGGCTTCCCCCTCAGCCCAGACTGCTGCTGATTTCACGGGCTGTAAACTCCTAACACGGACACGATGCTGCTCCTGCCCCCGCCAGCGCTCGCTGCAACATACCAAGGCCGCAGGGAGGACACTCTGCGCTGGCTCGGCTCTTTGGGAATTTCCTCGATGACGGTGGTTCGGAAGCTCCCCTCCCCCCCAGCATCCCGCTTCTCATGGACTTTGCCCGTGATGTGACGCTGTGTTTTCACACACGTCGCCCCTGCCCCGGCCTCTCCCCCAGCCCACAGGCAGCCCTGACATGCAGGCTGCCCGCAGAGCCCCCCAGGGGGAGAATCTGGCGAAAGGAAGAGGCCTTTTGCCCGGAGAACCTGCCCATCTCGCTCACTTGGTGCGCTCCTGTCCCTGTTCGGTGCCCATGGCATATGCAAATCCCAGGGCAGAATCTGGCGCGAAGTTTAAGCCTCTTTCTCCCACTTGTTTCTGTACCTTCCTCTGCTACTGGTTAACCCAGGGCCTGATCTTTACTTGTTCCTCCAGGGATGGGATCGGGGGGTGGGGGGAGGGACTCAGACCCTTAGACTATACTCCCCTTCCAGCATCAGGAATGGAACCCAGGTGTCCGGACTCCCAACACCCCTCCTACTCTGACCACTAGACCCCATCTCCCCCAACTCCCAGCTGGGAATAGAACCCAGGAGTCCTGACTCCTCACCCACCTTCTTTTAACAGATAGACCCCACTCCCCACCCACAGCTGAGAATAGAACCCAGGAGTCCTGACCCCGGAGGCCCCCCCGCCCCCCAAGCTGCTCTGGCAACACTGTGACTTTCCACTACACTTGTGATCCCTGCACACAGGGCCTTGCCTGGTCCTCGGTGTAATTTAGAGCAGCCCTGAGGTTGCTCTAACTCATGCTTTGCTTCTCACAGCCTCGTATGGGCCGGGGGAAGCAGAGACTAGCCAGAGCACAATGTGCTCGAGCAACATCCCAGATCCACCCCCTATGCGGGGGGCTGGGAGCAGGGCGAGCGCCGGATGCTTACGCCAGGGGAGGCCCCGGGATGAGGGCTTTCTCAGGGGAATGTTTCCTGCCTGAATAGGATAAAGGAGCCTCAGTGTCATTGAAAACCAGGCCCCAGGAGGTTATCCCTGCCCCACCATTCCAACTTGCTCCTGCTTTGCCTGATCTTTAGCCACCTCTGGGACAGAACATGGCAGCTGTTTAACAGCCCACAGCAACACCCCAGGCAGCGTAGTGCTGGAGTACAACATACCCAGCCCCAAGGGAGGTTTATGGAGGGAGAACACCATCTACCTCCAGTTGGGACTGGCCAGTACAACACCCCAGAAAGCACCAGGAGATTGTGAGTGACCAGGTGCAGCCAGCACGCTTGGTGTCACCCCCACAGAAGGGAGAGCGCCCCCTAGGGGCACCTCCCCAGTGCTTTCCAGGAGAAAGGTCTCGAGGTCACCAACCCTGCCTAGCGTACCAGCCCGGCTCCGGGGGAGGGGGCCGGGGTCTATCCCCGTTAGCCCTGCGGGGCCAGCCCGGCTCTGGAGGAGGGGCCCGGGGTCTATCCCCATTAGCCCTGCGGGTCCAGCCCGGCTCCGGGGGAGGAGGCCGGGGTCTATCCCCGTTAGCCCTGCGGGGCCAGCCCAGCTCCGGGGGAGGGGGCCAGGGTCTATCCCCGTTAGCCCTGCGGGGCCAGCCCGGCTCCGGGGGAGGGGGCCGGGGTCTATCCCCGTTAGCCCTGCGGGGCCAGCCCGGCTCTGGGGGAGGGGCCCGGGGTCTATCCCCGTTAGCCCTGCGGGGCCAGCCCGGCTCTGGGGGAGGGGCCCGGGGTCTATCCCCGTTAGCCCTGCGGGGCCAGCCCGGCTCTGGGGGAGGGGGCCGGGGTCTACCCCCATTAGCCCAGCAGCAGACCCCAAGAGGGACGCCCCAGCCAGGTTCCCTGATGCTCTTTAGCTGGTGATGAGGCCTGTGACTCCAGGAGGTGGCAATGCACACTGGGGCTGGCGAGATCACTCGTGGAGGGGCTCTGTGCGTCCCAAGCCGCCCCCCCACATCCCGCCCCCCTGCCCCGCTGTAAGGTCCTTGGTCTGGTGACTCACCTTCCTGCTGCCTTGGCAGAGCTGGGCCGTCAGCAGGGCCAGAGCCAGGGCCAGTCCAGGCACGCAAAGCCTGGAGAGAAAACCAGAGACGCTGCCATTAGCAAGAGGAGGTGCCCACCCTGCTGCTCCAATGCCCTGCTCCCTTCGGTCTCCGTTAACCCCTCGCTCTCCTGGGCAGCCCCCCTTTATCCCAACACCTCCCAGCTGCTAATGTTCAGTGGCTGTTCCACACGCAAATCCAGGAGGAGGAGAGGTGCCCAGATCTGCTCTTCACGGTAACACAGGGGTGTCTACCCGCTCCCCCTCTCCCCCCCCCGGGCTGGCCAGCCTCCTCCATGCATCTCTGCTATTGGCCCAGGTAATCTGTTGTACAGATTTTACCCAAACCAATCGCAGCGATGCTTTCTTGCCTTGTGGCTAGGAGCCCCTGTTCCTCCACCAGCGCCAACGCCCCAGCGCTCAACAGCAACCCTACAATAACAAAGCAGTGGCCGCTCCGCCAGCATTCCCAAGCAACCCCCACAGCTGCAGCACTCAACCGCAACCCTACAATAACAAAGCAGACTAGAGGATCACAACGGTCCCTATTGGCCTTGGAGTTTGGGAAACTATAAAAGCAAAGCATCCTGCCCCAGCAACCCTACCATAATAAACTTGCGCATGCTGCCCCTGTACTCACCGGCTACCCTCCAACAACAAGCCTGTATAGGCAGCCCCAACGCCCAGGAGCAACCGGAAAACAACAAACCGGTATGCCCATGAGCAACCCTACGATAACAAACCTGTCAAGGGCTCCAGCGTTCGAAGCGGCACTCAGAAAAGCACCTCCAACTCAGTAACAGTTTGGCGACAATTTTGTGTCG
>NW_020677624.1:0-1467 GCF_002925995.2 Terrapene triunguis | reverse complement strand
CCTGATGCACCAGAATCATTCTCACTTGAGTCAGACGAGGAAGAGGAAGAGGATGAAACTTCTGGTCCTGAACCATCAATGTCACAGGACCCACATTTTCTCCCATCCTCCTCCTCTGAACCACACCTCATAACACAAGGTGAACTGAATGACCTTGTCAGGGATTTGGAACTACCCAAGAGTAAGGCAGAGCTGTTGGGCTCCAGACTACAGCAGTGGAATCTCCTGGCAGGTGATGTTAGGGTTTCCATGTTCCGTGACCGTCAAAAGGATCTTGTCCCATTCTTCTTCATGGAAGGTGATCTTGTAGCCTGCAACAACATCGATGGTGTGATGGCAGCCCTCAACATCGTTCACGATCCAGATGAGTGGAGACTGTTCATTGATTCATCGAAGACGAGTCTTAAAGCTGTTTTACTGCATAATGGCAATGTTTTGCCATCAATTCCAGTTGGTCATGCAGTCCATATGAAGGAAACCTATGACAACATGAAACAACTTTTGAGGTGCATAAACTATGACCAACATCAGTGGCAGCTTTGTGGCGATTTGAAGGTTGTTGCTCTCTTGCTTGGTCTGCAGACTGGATACACAAAGTACTGCTGTTTTCTCTGCGAATGGGATAGTCGTGCAAGAGATTCCCACTACATCAGGAAAGATTGGCCACTCCGACAGTCATTGGAGCCTGGGAGAAAAAGTGTTCAGCATCCACCACTTGTTGAATCAAGGAAGATTTTGTTACCACCCTTACACATCAAGCTGGGTCTGATGAAGAACTTTGTCAAGGCCAGTGACAAAACACAAGCAGCTTTCAAGTACCTCCGTGGAAAATTTCCAAGGTTAAGTGAAGCTAAGATAAAGGAAGGTGTCTTTGTTGGTCCTCAGATTCGTGAACTTCTTCGAGATGATGCATTTGACCATGCACTGCGTGGCAAGGAAAAGACGGCATGGAAAGCCTTCCAGTTAGTTGCAATAAATTTTCTTGGAAACAACAAGGCAGACAACTACAGGTTGTTGGTGGAAAACCTCCTCAAGGCATACAAAAGCCTTGGTTGCAACATGTCACTAAAGATACATTTTTTGCACTCTCATCTAGATTTTTTCCCACCGAACTGCGGAGCAGTGAGCGACGAGCACGGCGAGCGATTTCACCAGGACATTGCAACAATGGAGAAACGCTATCAGGGCAAATGGAGCCCATCAATGCTTGCAGACTATTGCTGGACAGTGACAAGAGATGCTCCATTTAATGAATACAAGAGACAAGCCAAGAAGCGCCGAGTAGACACTGAATAGGACTAAACTATGTACAGAATAGTTTTTTGCATTTTGTTTCATAATAAATTTTATTTATATAACCCTTTTGCTGATTTTTAAAGTGTTACATAAACAGGACAGGTGAAATATTATCATGTAAAGCAACCATAAACACATGAAAAGACCTAGGTTTACAATTTATGATTAAAA
>NW_020677623.1:0-3226 GCF_002925995.2 Terrapene triunguis | reverse complement strand
TTCCATGGTTCCAATTAACCAAAACACCTGCTAAAGGAGAATGAAGAGGTATCCAATTGCAGGTCACTGGGTGAACTAGTAGTTGTTAAGATGCTGCATTGCCATTGGTGCACAGTCGGGCCATTGGTTGGATGCATGAAAATCATCCCCCAACACCCACTTACTTATCTGCACAAAACATATTGATTCCTGGTTTTGTGCAGCCAATTTCACCCTTTGTATCTAAATTGTTACGAACATAAGAATGGCCATACTAGGTCAGACCAATGGTCCACTTAGCCCAGTATCCACCAACAGTCCATCTAGCCTTCCAACAGTGGCTGGCACCAGATGCTTCCGAGAGAATGAACAGAACAGGGCAATTATCAAATGATCCATCCCCTGTTGTCCAGACCCAGTATCTGGCGGTCAGGGGGTAGGGACACCCAAAGCACGGGGTTGCATCCCTGACCATCTTGGCTAATAGCCATCGATGGACCAATCTTCCATGAACTTATCTAATTCTTTTTTGAACCCCGTTATAGTTTTTGCCTTCACAACATCCCCTGGCAATGAGTTCCAGAGGTTGGCTGTGTGTTTTGTCTGTTATTTAAATTGAAAACTTCTAGGGGCAGGGACTGTGTCTTTCACTGTGTTTTGTACAACACGAAGCACACTGTCAGCACTCAGTAAATAATACATAGGAATAGTATTCTGATTGCATACTCTATGGCATTTTTATTTGATGATACCTTTCTAAATTGAATTCAGTTTGCATGTTTATTTTCATTTGATTTATGAAGAGATCTGAGATGATCAGAACATAAGAATGACTATACTGGGTCAGACCAAAGGTCTATCTAGCCCAGTATCCTGTCTTCTGACAGTGGCCAATTCCAGGTGCTTCAGAGGGAATTAACAGAACAGGTAATCATCAAGTGATCCATCCCCTGTTGCCCATTTCCAGCTTCTGGCACGCAGAAGCTAAGGACGACACCCTCAGATGGGGTACACGGTACACAATAACTGATTGAACTTCTTACATATGAATAAGTCAGAGACATAAAAAATTAAGCACCATATTTATCCATTCTCTGCTTTCTTTTCCATGATTCAGTCTTCACTTCTATCATTGCACTGCAGTGCTTATTTATGCATTTGGATGAGACTGCTCACACATCAAAACTTCGCTCTTCCAGATTTGCTGTGATTACCATAGGAAATGTCTTTGTAAAAACTGAATAAATCTTTCCTACAATGTTGGTATTAATTGTAATACAGAGCTGAATAAATATTATAATGTGGATGGTTGAGATGCTGATTTACAAGAAAGTTATTAATATTCTTCAACTAGAACTAGTAGCACCTAAAGGCAAGAAAACCAACGCAGGAAAAAGTGATGTTACCGTTGAATAGGCTTTTATTAAAGGGATGCACAAGTTAGCAAATGTTTAATCCACACACCAAAACTAAAGCATTAACTTCAGTAAACACTGGCACTGCTGAAGTGACAAAAAACAGATATGCACATAGTTATGCAAGGGATTATATAATTGTTCAGTGAATTGCAAACATTTCTAGCTTTGATCACAGACATGGAGATCTCATGATAATTGCCAACTCTAGCAAATTTGGGTCCTCCAGACCAAAAGAATATTGGATTTCTAAATTAATAAGGATTTCAATAAATTAATCTAAATTGTAATTCAACCTTTAGAACAATAGTGGATATTTGCTTTCAGTCCTTTCATAAAAGTTCATAGTCAGGTGTATTATAACATCTACTACAAAGAAAGGTGGAAAATAAATATGAACACAGAGGGATCTAGTCCTCCATCAATGCAAGACAATAACTTAAATTTGTGGGAGATCATAGGGCTAGATTGCGCTTTTAAAGTATAGGCCTGTGATGAAAATGGTGCTGAGTCTCATTGCCTAGCCCAGGGGAAACTTTACAATGGCGCTTTTCTTCAACAAACTTCCTCTCCACTTCAGTATTCATATAATATATTCACATGACTTATGAGACTAAGGGTATGTCTACACTACGACAGTAGTTCGATTTCACTTAAATCGAATATGTGGAATCGATATTGCAAAGTCGAACGTGTGTGTCCACACTAAGGACAGTAATTCGACTTTGTGAGTCCACACTAACGGGGAAAACGTTGACATTGGAAGCGGTGCACTGTGGGCAGCTATCCCACAGTTCCCGCAGTCCCCGCTGCCCATTGGAATTCTGGGTCGAGCCACCAATGCCTTCTGGGTAAAAAAATGTGTCGAGGGTGCTTTTGGGTAACTGTCGTCATCCGTCCGTCACTACCGCCCTCCCTCCCTGAAAGCGCCGACGGGAAATCAGTTCGTGCACTTTTCTGGTCAGTGACAGCGCGGATGCCACAGCACTGCGAGCATGGAGCCCGCTGTGACCATCGCTGCAGTTGTGGCCGTTGTCAACGCCTCGCAGCTTATCATCCACCTTTCCCAGAGGCAGATGAAGCGGGCGAGGAGGCTACGGCACTGCGGTGAGGGCCTGAAGTCTGAGAGTAGCACAGGCCTGTCAGAAAGCACGGGACCCAGCGCCGAGGACATCACGGTGACAATGGGTCATGTGGATGTTGTGGAACGGCAATTCTGGGCCCGGGAAACAAGCACGGACTGGTGGGACCGCATAGTGCTGCAGGTCTGGGATGAATCCCAGTGGCTGCGAAACTTTCGCATGCGGAAGGGGACTTTCCTGGAACTTTGTGAGTTGCTGTCCCCTGCCCTGAAGCGCAATGACACCCGGATGCGAGCAGCCCTGACTGTCCAGAAGCGAGTGGCCATAGCCCTCTGGAAGCTTGCAACGCCAGATAGCTACCGGTCAGTCGCGAACCACTTTGGCGTGGGCAAATCTACCGTGGGGGTTGTTGTGATGCAAGTAGCCAACGCAATCGTTGAGGTACTGCTCTCAAAGGTAGTGACCCTTGGAAACGCGCAGGCCATCATAGATGGCTTCGCCGTGATGGGATTCCCAAACTGCGGTGGGGCTATAGATGGAACTCACATCCCTATCCTGGGACCGGAGCACCAGGCCAGCCAGTACATTAACAGAAAGGGCTACTTTTCAATGGTGCTGCAAGCACTGGTGGACCATCGGGGACGTTTTACAAACATCAATGTCGGATGGCCGGGCAAGGTTCATGACGCTCGCGTTTTCAGGAACTCTGGTCTGTTTAGACGGCTGCAGGAAGGTATTTACTTCCCGGAC
>NW_020677622.1:0-1442 GCF_002925995.2 Terrapene triunguis | reverse complement strand
GGGGCAGTTTGGGGGGCACTGCTGGTGCTGGGGAGGGTGGCCCAGAGGGTTCCAGGGGTGCTGGGGGGGGGTGTTGACGGAGCTGGGGCAGGCTCTACCCAGCTCCTGGGAAGCAGCGACCTCCAGCTCCTAGCTCCATGTGCTGCCTCTGCTCCACCCAAGTCCCAGCTCTGCCGCTCCCATTGGCTGGGAACTGTGGCCAGGGCTGGCTCCAGGCACCAGCTTGGCAAGCAGGTGCTTGGGGCGGCCACTCCGGAGAGGGGCGGCAGGTCCAGCTATTCGGCAGCAATTCGGCGGACGGTCCCTCACTCCCGCTCGGAGCAAAGGACCTTCCGCCGAATTGCCGCCGCAGATCGCAATCGCGGCTTTATTTTTTTATTTTTTTTTGGCTGCTTGGGGCGGCCAAAACCCTGGAGCCGGCCCTGACTGTGGCCAATAGGAGCCGTGGGACGGTGCCTGCGGGCAGATGCAGCACGTGGAGCTAGGAGCTGAAGGAGTGAAGTTCGTCGCCCTTACGGGCGCCCCCCCCAGGTAAGCACCGCCCCACACCCCAACCCCCAGCTCTGAGTCTCCCACACCCACACCCAAACTTCTATTGCTGCGGGAGGGAGGTCCCGACACTGCCCCAGCAGCAGCCAGTGCAACTGGCCCAGGGGCTGCCCGAGCTGCTCAGGCGTCTCCCGGGCCATCCTCATGGGCCACTGCAGAAGTCTCAGAAAGTCACGGATTCTGTGACCTCTGTGACAAACATGGAGCCTTACCTATAACCTCTCATTAGATCCCCATTACTCTTTCCCTTCTTCCAACCCTTCAGTAGCACCTATTCCTTCCATGCAAACATCCAATTAGTTCCCCAATTCACCCTTCACCCAACTTTACTGATCATGTCCAAACACCTATCATATTCCATCTGTTTAGTCCTTGTCTGTGCTGAATTCAAATGTCTAACTCTCTGGAGTACTTAGTCCCAGAGAGCACAAAGTAGAATTCAGTAGAGGCCTGAGGCCAGCAGAAACTCTTCCAGAGCTATTGGAGAGCAGCAGGGAGTTGAAAAGGATTCAGGGAATTAGCTGAATGATGGGGACAGGGAAGGGGCTGAGTCGTTATTGAAGGGTCTGAGGCAGTGAAAGAGAGAAAAGTGGTCTTTATAGGGTTTCTTTGTTTCTTAATTCTTTAAACCTTTCCTCAGGCTCCTAATTAAATTTCCTAACTAAAATTGTACCTTGCTGACATATTTTTCTTCACAGTAGAACTTCACTACAGTTAAGCACAGTTTTGTTTTGCCAGTCAAAGCATTTCAGTAAAGTATCAGAGGGGTAGCCGTGTTAGTCTGAATCTGTAAAAAGCAACAGAGGGTCCTGTGGCACCTTTGAGACTAACAGAAGTATTGGGAGCATAAGCTTTCGTGGGTAAGAACCTCACTTCTTCAGATGCATCTGTTA
>NW_020677621.1:0-1477 GCF_002925995.2 Terrapene triunguis | reverse complement strand
GGCTCAACCGGTCATGCTGATGGTGCCAACACTTGACCCCAATTCCCTGCACAGCTTTGATGGCTGCTTGTTTTGGTGCCCTTAGGAGCCTCAACTGCTAATGAACAGCACCCGGACACTTGTTTGTGCTGCAGACTTTGTGGAGAGTGATTCCCAAGGGCTCTGGGCTCAGAGGGCAGCAGCGTGGCCTGTACATGACTGGGCCCATAGAGCAGTGGTTCTCAAACTTTTGTACCGGTGACCCCTTTCACATCGCAAGCCTCTGAGTGCGACCCCCATTATAAATTAAAAACGTTTGTATACATTTAACACTATAATAAATGCTGGAGGCAAAGCAGGGTTTGGGGTGGAAGCTGACAGCTTCCAACCCCCCATATAATAACCTCCCAACCCCCAGTTTGAGAGCCCCTGCCCTAGAGGGTCTGGCCGGGCTGGTGCAAGCCCTGGTGCACTCGAGCAGGGCCCCACACAGGCGCTGGGTGTTCCCAGACCAGGGCCTGGCCCAGCCCCTGGGGAACGGGCAGCGCAGGCAGTACAGCCAGATGGGCCCATGGGGTGGCTCCCTGGCACTGCCGGGCCGCAGCTGCGGGGTCTAGGGCGCCGCCGATCCCCCAAGAGCCGCAAACGGAGCTCGCGGGGGAGAGGAGGAACTAGAGGATATGTTGCCCCGGTGCTCCCTCTATTAGAGTCTAACCTGGAACAGTTACCGGAAGTTATGTTGCCCCGGTGCGCTCAATGTTAGAGTCCAACTGGGAACAGTGACCGGAAGTGACAGCACTCAGTCACCCCTCTAACAGATTCCCAACGGGAACAGTGGGCGGAGGTTGCTCCTCTTCCATACCTGGGGGATTGGGAGCTAGTGGAGAGGGGGAGGCCTGGCGGCATTGAGATGGGGGGCACCTGGCAGGTATTGGGGCGTGGGGGGAGTGAGGAGGGGCGGCGTGTGGGGGGGGGTCCCTGCTGCAGTGCAGCAAGCTGGACCCTGCACCCCCGCGCGCACTGGGGATGGTGCAGAGCAGTGCGCGGGGCAGGGAGACATCTCCCGGGGGGGGCTTCCCAGCAAGGGCGGCCCCTCCCCAGCGTCACAGTAGCTTTCGCTTTCGGCCTCGCACCACCGGCCCCTCACTCTAGAAATGGGCAGGCGAGGCCGGGCTTGGCAGCAGCTAATGGGCAGATGGAGTCAGGGGAGAAACTACATCTCCCATGGTGCCATGGGGTCCGCAGTGGCAGATGGGAGATGGAGGCAGGGGAGACACTACATCTCCCATGGTGCATTGCCTCACTCCCCACCCCGCTGCTTCTTGCAGAGGTAGCCTCACAGAGTTATTGAGCTATGGCCCTGGGATTTCCCCTCCCCTGCCTAGAGCCCCCCAACCCCAGGCTCCGTAGGGTTTGCAGGTGGGGTCAGGGCCGGCTCTAGGTTTTTTGCTGCCCCAAGCAAAAACAATTTTGGCTGCCAACCCCCACCCCCCCCCCC
>NW_020677620.1:0-5073 GCF_002925995.2 Terrapene triunguis | reverse complement strand
TTGAATATCTAATACATTGTCGTTTTGTTTACCTGGAGCGTCTGTAGACATGGAGCCCCTCAGCTCCCTGTGGCTGCGGTTTGCCATTCCCAGACAATGGGAGCTGCGGGAAGTAGAGCGCTGCTTCCCGCAGCTCCCATTGGCTGGGAACGGCGAACCGCGGCCACAGGGAGCTGAGGGGCTCCAGGCCTGCAGACGCTCCAGGTAAACAAAACGACAATGTATTAGATAGTCAATTCAATGATTCCATAGAGTTTAAAATCAACAAATTTTGGTGTAGACCCATTTATAAGCTGACCCCCGCTCTTTGATGCGTCATGTTTTTACCAAAACTATTCGGCTTATGAATGAGTATATACGGTAATTTAATTGGCACATTCCTAAATTCACTCTTAAACCCTAAAGCCATACTGATAATATCGATAGTCACAACAAACAGCTGTTGCTTACAAAGAGGGGTTACCGTCTTGTGATTGGACGGAGCATCAGGAGAACACCTGGTTTCGTCTCCCAGCTCTGCATTAACTCACTTGAAAAATCAGCCAGTGTAAATCAGTTTACTCATTTGTAAAATGAACATAACACCTACTTCACAGGTATGTTGTGAAGCTTACTTGTTATCTGTAACCCATGTTAAGAGCTTTAGAGCAAAGATGCTCCTCAAGGGGTTTTCATTTTATGACTTTCATTAATATACAGTTACTTCACCATATTTCCATGCCACATTTAAGCTTATTTTGATCATACTTTGTTTTAAGGTTACATTTATATCTACCGTAATTCTTAAAGGATTAGTAAACGATTAACAGATATTTCAATAAATGGTTAATCGATTCTTATAGATTGTTAGAGAATTCAACAGGTCAAGAGGTTGCCTATAACCATGGCTTATAATCATCTATAACATCTTCTGCCGATGTGCTTTCAACCATTTATAACACATAATACTCATGCCTGTAACATACTTATATAATCTATTAATCACTCATTCATTAACCTTTGACAAGCTATTGCTAAATGTAATCTTAATATGAATTGTGACCCTGGTTTTAAACACCCACAAACCCCCCATTTAAATAGTGTTATAATGTTACAATACCAATCTACAAAGACCAGGAAATTCTAAACACTATTCTTTACTCAAGCCATTGTGTATTTTTCTTCACAAGAGCTTGAATTAAGGACAGGGTGTCAGCCTTAAATTTGCATTTCCTGGCTTTTTGTCGGTTTCTATCACAATTCTCACATTATTTGCACATTTCTCAATGTTAATTTACTTGTTGGTTTAATAGAAAAAAAAAAGCTTTTGAGGAAACAAACAACATACCCAAGAGACTGGAAAGGATGCAAAGGTTGCATGTTATGAGAACTCAAAATACCGTACTAACCACTCTTATGTAAAGCTGATACTACAAATGTAGGTTTACATAATACAAAGTGTGATTAGATTATGAACCACTCACCTTCATTCCGGTGACAACCAGAGTATAGCCATCTGCTACTAATGAATGGTCAATAATAACTTGTGGGGAGACTGGGTAGGAGTCCAGGGGAAAATTCACATGTGGTGGAGTAGCTTCTGAACGGGAAATCACTATCTAAAAAAGAAAAACTCTCAAAATCAATAAATAGGCTGCATGTTACTTGTGTGAATATTGAACAATGATCCCACATTCCCACTATTTTCTCTGTCTGATGGTTAGTACTAACCAGCGCTGTTGCACTAATCCCCTTGAAATACATTATGAAGCAATAAAGGCACTCTTTATAACAGGGGTGGGCAAACTTTTTGGCCCGAGGGCCACATCTGGGTATGGAAATTGTATGGCGGGCCATGATTGCTCACGAAATTGGGGGTTGGGGTACAGAGGGGGATGAGGGCTCCGGCTGGAGGTGTGGGCTCTGGTGTGGGACTGGGGATGAGGGGTTGGGGGTGCAGGATGGTGCTCTGGGCTGGGACTGAGGGGTTCAGAGGGTGGGAGGGGGATCAAGGCTGGGGCAGGGGCATGGGAGGGGGTCGGGGTGCAGGCTCTGGGGGACGCTTACCTCAAGCAGCTCCTAGAAGCAGCAGCATGTCCCTCCTTTGTCTCCTACAGGGAGGCGCGGCCAGGCCGCTCTGTGTGCTGCCCCAGCCCCAGGCACCACCCCTGCAGCTCCCATTGGCTGTGGTTCCCGACCATTGGGAGCTGCAAGGGCGGCACTTGTGGTGGGGGCAGCGTGCGGAGCCCCGTGGCTGCCCCTATGCATAGGAGCCGGAGTGGGGACATGCTGCTGCTTCTGGGAGCCTTGCGGAGCCGGACAAGCCCCTGACCCCGCTCCCCAGTGGGAGCTCGAGGGCCGGATTAAAACGTCTGGAGGGCCGGATGTGGCCCCTGGACCGTAGTTTGCCCACCCCTGCTTTATAACATATGCTTTGCTTTAACAGAGCAATCTCATGACTGCCTGAAAGACTTTTATAATATATCACATTTGTAACACTAAGAAGGAATCATCCCTTGTTCATAATTCTTAAATTTCAGGTGTTTATTAAATCAATTGTAAAAAAATTCAGTGTCTATTTAGTCAAACTCCCTGCATTTAAGAGAAAAGTAAAGGAATTTTTCCAACAAGGTCTATTTAAAAGCATAGTAAACCAGCGAGTTTCTCCCCTCTCTGTGTTAGCAGGGTAACAATATTTTAATTTGTTTTCCTTTTAATCCTTTGGTTTGAAAATTAACATTTGCTTTATATATTATATATTAAAATTTTTTTAAAAATCTGTATTGAACATACAATATGAGTGCCCTCAGAACTTCTAACCTGGGATTTAGATTGGTACGTATTTTATTGCATAAACATATTGCACTTAAAAAAAACATTAAAGTAGTAAAAGAAAAGAAAAAGAAGAGCAAGGATTGTATTATCCTTATTTAACATTTCTTTATGGTGCCAGAGGTGTGCACAGCACCTTACAAAGAGAATAAGAAAGTCAATGATCTGAGCTCAGGCTCATTTAGTTCAGTGACAAGTTTCAGAGTGGTAGCCGTGTTAGTCTGTATCAGCAAAAACAACGAGGAGTCCTTGTGGCACCTTTGAGACTAACAAATTTATTTGGGCATAAGCTTTCATGGGCTAGAACCTACTTCATCGGATGCATGAAGTGAAAAATACAGGAGCAAGTATAAATACATGAAAGGATGGGGTTGCTTTACCAAGTGTGAGGTCAGTTTAATGAGATAAATCAATTAACAGCAGGATACCAAGGGAGGAAAAATAACTTTTGAAGTGGTAAGAGAGTGGCCCATTACAGACAGTTGACAAGAAGGTGTGACTAACAGTAGGGAGAAATTAGTATTGGGGAAATTAATCTTAGATGTTGTAATGACCCAACCACTCCCAGTCTTTATTCAGGCCTAATCTGATGGTATCCAGTTTGCAAATTAATTCCAGTTCTGCAGCTTCACGTTGGAGTCTGTTTTTGAAGTATTTTTTGTTGAAGAATTGCCACTTTTAGGTCTGTTATTGAGTGACCAGAGAGATTGAAGTGTTCTCCTACTGGTTTTTGAATGTTATGATTCCTGATGTCAGATTTGTGTCCATTTATTCTTTTGCGTAGAGACTGTCCGGTTTGGCCAATGTACATGGCAGAGGGGCATTGCTGGCACATGATGGCATATATCACATTGGTGGATGTGCAGGTGAACGAGCCCCGGATGGTGTGGCTGATGTGGTTAGGTCCTACGATGGTGTCCCTTAAATAGATATGTGGACAAAGTTGGCACTCACACCTTCTTGTCAACTGTCTGTAATGGGCCACTCTCTTACCACTTCAAAAGTTATTCTTCCTCCCTTGGTATCCTGCTGTTCATTGATTTATCACAGTAGACTGACCTCACACTTGGTAAAGCAACCCTTATCCGTTCATTTATTTATACCTGCTCCTGTATTTTTCACTTCATGCATCCTATGAAGTGGGTTCTAGCCCACGAAAGCTTATGCCCAAATAAATTTGTTAGTCTCTAAGGTGCCACAAGGACTCCTCGTTGTTTTTAGTTCAGTGAGACTCTATTGGCATGATAAGCGGTAAAAGAATTGCTAAAGTGTAAAAACGGTATCTGTGAGAGGTAGGTAAGATCCTCCCAGGATAGGGCTACAAGTGTGTTTGAGGTTAGAACCTCATGTTCATATGTCACTGCTATTCATTCCTGATCTGGTGACAGGCTTCTGCAGTGTAGTGTTATCTCGGCTGTTTGGGTGCATGCTGCTTACTCTGAGTAGAACCACAGGGGATTTCAACAGGTGTTAGATACCTAGGTGATTTTGAAAATCCCACTAGATGCCTACCTCCACATTTAGGTGCCTAAATACCTTTGACAATCCAGGTCTATGGTTCTGATCCTGTTATAACACAGGCACATGCTTAACTTTACTACCATGAGTAGCCCCACTGATTTCAGTCACCATGTCCGAGAGCAAGAATGTGCAGGACTGGGCCCATAATTATATACGGCATGAGCTGGAAGGTGATACCATCATGCAACAAGGGCTGAGGCTCATTTAAACAAAGATTACAAGGGTACTTGTTTCCAAAAGTTACACCTCAGGTTATTTATTTATTTATTTGAGGAATTTAGAAAATCAGTATCTGATAAGAAAGTGAGACTCACTGGATTTTATTATTTAGAGCAGTCTGACAATCTTTAAAACACCTAATACACAAAATGTTTATTTTGTGACTATTAAAGTATTTCACCTGACTGCTAAGCCAATCCTAAAACAGCTAGGACGGGGTGGCCTGTGGCTCCGGAGCCACATGCGGCTCTTCAGAAGTTAATATGCGGCTCCTTGTATAGGCACCGACTCCAGGGCTGGAGCTAAAGGTGCCAACTTTCCAGTGTGCCGGAGGGTGCTCACTGCTCAACCCCTGGCTCTGCCACAGGCCCTGTCCCCACTCCACCCCTTCCCCTGAGCCTGCCATGCCTTTGCTCCTCCCCCCAGGGCCGGCTCCAGGCACCAGGCACCCAAGCACATGCTTGGGGCGGCACCTGGTAAGGGGCGGCGGGGTGAGCGTGGCGTGGCATTCCGGGGGGGGGG
>NW_020677619.1:0-4694 GCF_002925995.2 Terrapene triunguis | reverse complement strand
TTATTTACCTGCTGACACGGCAGGTTCGGCCGATCGCGGCCCCCACTGGCCGCAGTTCGCCGTCCCGGGCCAATGGGGGCGGCGGGAAGCCGCGGCCAGCACATCGCTCGCCCGCGCCGCTTCTCGCCGCCCCCATTGGCCCGGGACGGCGAACCGCGGCCAGTGGGGGCCGCGATGGGCCGAACCTGCTGCGTCAGCAGGTAAATAAACTGGCCCGGCCCGTTAGGGTGCTTACCCTGGCAAGCCGCGTGCCGAACGTTGCCGACCCCTGCTCTAAGTGGTCTCGGTGCCACTAGATGGGACAGAGCACCTCACCCAGGAGGTATGTGGGTTACACATTTATATTTCTTTGTATTTAAACTCAGATTTTTTACCAAAGGCGGTCTGAAAGCTAATATTCCTACTGCCACTAGAGACCTTCAGGTTTGCTGTCCAACCCCTAGAACTGACTATACTTCCTGAAGCCCTTTCTTATCATATTGCAGTGTTTCCTCTTTTATCAGCAAGTCCATATCTAACATAGCAAGTGAATATGAATCATATGCCTACACCCAAATGAATCAAAACCAAAAGGAAAAATTTATTCTACAGCCAAGTTGTCCAATAGCAAAAAAGGATGGTATTGATAGCACTGATCTCTCAATCTAACCTGAGAAACACAATACATACAATGCAACACACAGCTGGATTATCACCACTAGATATGTTACATACAGCTTCAATAGGGTCAACAAATATGAAAAACTGCCCTTGTTTGGTTTCATAGTTCTATCACTATTTTTTACCTGTAGTACCCATAATGTGCTAAGTACTGTCCACATACATGAATACACAGTTCCAGCCCCAAAGTATTCACAGTTTACTCAAACCTTGAACACTGTGGCTTAGATCAAGTATGTAAGTGTATAAATAGGTTTTTGGCTCATCACATTAGTCACTCATCAATATTTTTTCAGTATCGAAAGGAAAACCTAATCAAAGATTCCATCCAGCTTTCTTAGCTAGCAGGAATTAATACCACTACCTCGGTCTTACACCCGCAGATCTCAAGATGCTTTACAAAGGTGGTATCATTATCTCCTCTTTGATCCATCAGCGGCATCATACAATTTTAAAACTGAAGTTTTCTTTGTCTCCTATTGATTTCTACATTCATGTACCACAACTGTACATGGTCCCACAGATGAAAATTTATACTAAAGCACCCCCTCACACATCTAAAATGGTGCTACCAATCTCACTTCAGCTTTGCAGCAACATCTTGATTATGCCATAAATTTTTTGTTCCATATCTCTTTCTTAAATGAGAAAACAAGAAAACTGTTTTCTTATTATTTTGATGCAACTTCAATTTGAGGGGAAATTCACAAAATACTTTAAAACAACAAACTCAACTGGTTCTGCATGGGACTTTCAAGATTGCTCAGCATTGGCATAATCTTGTTGGCACTGATGCTAATAGGAGTTTGACCAGTGACTTCCACAGAATGAGAGTTTAAGCTAATGCAGGACTTTAGTAAAGTCTACTGCCTCAATGCAGGATGAGAGACTGAGTGAGGCTGGGGAGCCCTGAAATACCTATATTATAGAATAGCTATATATTACAACTATGAGTGTCCAAAGGTTTCAGAGACACCTCAAACTCTGACTCCTTTGTAAAAATCAGAAAAATCAAGAGAGGGAGCTAGTAGACTGGCTCCCCTAATCTTAGAAGGCACTGAATGACTCTGTAGACAGGCTGGCTCTAAAGAGGCTATACTCCAAGTAGTTCTGCCCCCTTCAGCTGGACAGTCTGCAAAGCCACTTGAAATTCTCTTTGGTGAGCTCCAAGTCTAGAGAATCTGAAGCCCAGCCAGCTTTCTCCCTAAGCACTGGTCAGCTTTAGGCAGGCCAGCTGTAATCTTCCTCTGTCCGTCTGCCTTGGGCAATCTGGCCAAGGGTTCTTGTTGTGCTCTGGGTTTGGGGAACACAGACTACTGTGAAGAATGCACAATGTTCACCATTAAAAGGTCAATATTTCTAATAGTTACCACACAGTTGTATTGAAGATTCCTCAGTGTCTGCCAGCAATTAGAACAGTGGTTGTTGATGTAACTCAGATAACCTAGTACAATGATTGTTGTCAGATGCTGACTTAACCAATATAGCACAATCTAGGCGACATAGCAGGGCTTTGGTTAACCTGAGGTTCAGTTCAATCAGCCATACTACTAATAAGCAACAGACAAAGAAGTTTAGATTTATATAAAGCTCTTCTTTATATAATGAAACGTTTCTGTATGTTTTCTAAATGTATTTCCATCCTGTAGTAGTCCTTAGAACACACTTTTCCTGGCAAGTCAAGATGCAACCTTCTGCCTCTGCAGCTATTGCTACTTCATGAGACTACAGCAGTTATTTCATTTCTCCAAATGAGATTAAAACATGTACCTAACAACAGTCATTTTACCAATTCACAATACAGAACTGTCATATTGCATGGCCCACCCAACCGGTGCTTAAAACACGCCACTTTTTAAGTTGTCAGCTATGATACATTAGTTTGGAAATGAAGTTGTATGTACAGAATAAGTTAACAGATGACTGAGCAGGCATTCATATTGCTACTCGGTACCATTCTGTTCTAAATAATACAACATTCCAGAAAAGGTTTTCCTTATTACAGAGGAGGGAATTCACACAGTTAAAAGAGAGGAGCAATAGCAGCCAAGTCCAGATTCAAGATCACATCCACATGTCTCATGTTTACTATAAAAGATAAGGTCAAGTATCTCAGCATCTCAAAAAGTTCATATAGTTCACTACAACTGTTCTCCTAGGACTTTGCTACTCCTACGATAAAATAATTATTTTAGATTTTAAAGGTTAATGATTAAACTGTTTTAAGAAGCATATGTACTGTCCAAATGACATGGAGCTCAAACGTGTATTTAAAAATTGTGCATTGTTACATTTTAATTAAATAAACTATTTAAAGTTAAACATTTAAAATAGATTTTTTCCTCCATCTATTTATTTCCTTTCCTGCGCCTACTATTTCAAGGAACCGTCATGTGACTAACAAGTTCTGGCAAAGCTGTTATACTTGCATTTTAGAATCCTGATAAAGCAGAATTCCATCAGCTTAAGAGAATACATTCAAATTTGCTCATCCTAATTTTTAAACCAAAGTTGTGTACTATACTCACATATACATGTGAACTGCAAACAAAGAAATACTTTTCACCATTTCACAAAAGTGGTTAAGAAAGACAATAATGGACTGCCATATCATTAGACTTAGGCTTTTGTAGAAACTGAAAAAATATATATACAAGGCTATATATGCTATATACCATGGGCCCAATGGTACCACCCTTATTATCCACATTGAGCAGAATCTTACTACATGAGCAGTCCCATTGAAATCAATGGGGCTGTGTGCATGTAGTAGGATATTATTCAGTGTAAGCAAGAGTGGAGAATAACATTTTGGTATTCTGGCTAGACCAAGCTGATTGGTACAGTAAAATTCTTTTCTTCTCCATAGTTTTCTAATTAAAAATGTACAGAAGAGTTTAAAAAGGGACCCTCCCTTTTTCATTTTAAATCAAATTAAAATCTAATCAAAGCAGAATAATTTATCACTGATTGCATGATCATCTTTAAAATCTTAATTCTTCCTGTGAGTCTTAAAAAGCTAGCTCTCTTGTACCGCTATAATTAGGTAAGTATCCACTGCAACTATATAAAAATCTCTATGTCCAAGAAATGAAAGCCCTGATCCTGCAAAGACTTATGCACATCCTTAGCTTTATACAGTGTCAGTACTTACATTAAAATTAATAGGAATACTCACAGTACATAAAGGTGAGTATGTGCATAAATCTTTGTAGGATCAGTACCTAACATAGTATATCAGAAAGACAAGATAATGAAAAACAGAAGTATTTCCAAATTAGAATGTAATAATAGAAATAAAGAGTAACTTTAAAACACTATTCAACCTATTTAGAAGTTTTCCTTTATGTTTTAGTACCTACCAGTTGAGAACTCTGATTTGACTGTACTAGTTTAACCTGAGGAGGCTGAACTGTATTTGATACAAATGTGCAAATGCTGTTTGGTTGCCTTATTCCTACTGTCTGAGTTGTGACATTAGAGGAAATACTTCCAGAGGCAGGTTGAGGTATAACTTGTGACAGCGTGGTTTGTTGAAGCGGCTGCTGAGATGGCTGTCCTTGCAAAACCGAATGTTGGCTATTCAATAAAGATTGTCTCAATGCCGGCAGACTTTTCTAAAAAATAAAAATAAAAAAAAATAAAAAGAAGAAAAATGGGGAAAAAAATCAAACTTACTAAACAATCAAAAAAAAAAAGAGTCTGTTTTTGAAATGTATACACACACTGGAAAGCATAAATCTTTAAAACCAGTTGTATGACCTGTCTAGCACTTGAGGAGAAATAAACTTGTACATTTTAACATTCTTCATATTTTATATGAAGAGGGGAAAATTCAGCATGGATCTCATCACAAGTTATTAATTTTTAATTTGGTCAACACAGTGGGCTCAGTATGACCTATCCCAGGGGTCGGCAACGTTTGGCACGCGGCTCGCCAGGGTAAGCACCCTAGCGGGCCGGGCCAGTTTATTTACCTGCTGACGCGGCAGGTTCGGCCGATCGCGGCCCCCACTGGCCGCGGTTCGCCGTCC
>NW_020677618.1:0-7658 GCF_002925995.2 Terrapene triunguis | reverse complement strand
ATGAAAAATCCAACATTTTTCTGGGCATGTGGCTGTTTTCCAAGGGGGAAAAATTTTTTAACCCAAAACACAATTTTCTAGAATACCCTGGTCTAGAATAGCCCATTGTCCTGGGGAAGGATTATGAAAGAATCACGGAGTCGATCAGTGCTTGAGGGAATCCAACACAGGTCAAACTCTGCTAATCAAAGGCTCCATGATTACGAGCCTCGAAAATCAACCCAGAGGGTGCTAGGAGCCTGCAGCCAAAGAAAACAGGCAATGCACATGAGAAGGGAAGGATGTCCCTTCACACTCCCTGACCACAAAACTCGAGGAGCTCACAGTACCAGCTCTCCCCCAGAACGGCTCAGAGCACTGAGAATATACATGCAGGGCCCTGGCTGGAGGCTGCCTCCTGGAGTGGGCGGGATGGGAAAGTCACACAACATTTAATGAAAAAGGAACAGGAACCACCTTCCAGATGTTCTGCCAGATGTGAAAACAACAGTTTCAAACAGAACCATGCAGAGCAACGAGAGCAAAACCCTACTTAATAATCACAGCTCCATTTCCCTTGGCCCGTCCAACCGACGATCCACACACACACACACACACGCACACACATGCACCCAAATGTCTGGGGAAAAGGTGAGGTCAGACGTGACTCTCTGGACTCAACCTGTCACCAGGTTCTGATCAGATCCAGAAACCATAAGGGCCTATTCCCTGAGTGGAACGCATATGCAACCATAGAAGATAGTCAAAATTCAGTCCCGGTACAGCTGGTCGTGCCACATTTACAATGTTCAAGACAGCAGAAATTGTGTGGGATTAGCTGAATTCTCATTGAGGGTTCAGCCCTTTTGAAATCCCAACCCTAGTGTAACTGAATCCTCATCCGGATCCACACGCTGACCCCTCAGCCCATCTTCTCGCATTGCTAGTGGCTGCCAGTGAGCCACACACAGGATTCTGAAGCTCAGCTAGTTCAGAAGTGACTAGTGATTTTGGGTACTCAACTTGAGAAACCTGGAAGTGACTTGATTTTCAGGAAGGGATGAGCACCCCCACTCTCTGAAAATCAGGCCCCTGCAAAGTGTCTCAATTTAGGCACCCACAGTCACTAGCCAATTTTTTAAGTCTCCAAATTTGAGAATGCTTGTCTGAAGCATATCTCAATGTGTATCGCTGGTGGGCAACCTTGGGCTGGAATACCCTGGGAGCAGCCTTTTCCGGAGGTTTTTCTGGTCTTTCCTTTCTGGTCAGGTTGGCAATACCATGAGAGCAGCTTTGGTCAGGAGCTGCAGGGGCCACCAGAAAGATGAAAACAAGGAAATCTTCCCTGGATTGTTTAGAGGATCCATAAAATGGTTCATAGCGTGGGAAGTGATTTGGAGCAGTAGGTGTTTAATAATAATAATAATCTTGTATATACTCATCATCCATGGTGCCCAAAGTACTTGACAAAGGGGGTAAGTAGCATTCGCCTCATTTTACAGATGAGGAAACAAAGGGGAAGTGGCTTGCCCCTGGTCATTGAGCAGCAACCCTTCTCCATCCCCCTGCCAGTGTAGGCCTGGTCTGTACTGCCCATTGAATGCTGTTTGGTCTATGTTAGTTCTAAGCATCCCCAGCAGGGGGGCTTCCACCACTTGTCCTGAGGAGACATTTCCACAGCATCTGCTCCTGGTCATTATCAACTAACCCGGTTTTGTTTCTGTTTCCACTGAAAGGCTCCACTGCAAAGACCTTTTCCGCAAGAAACAAATTGGTTTTCGTAGCAGCCTATAAATAGATGTATGGGGCCAGATCCTGACCTGCTGTCAATCAGGTTGAGGTCACTGGAGTTATGCCAGTTTACACCAGCTGAAGAACTGGCCCATAAGCAGCGGTCCCATTGCAGAATGCTTGGTATTGATCCAGCAAACCTGAGCTTTGTGAGTCAGCCTCACTCGTGCTGGTGTTGAGTAGTGTATAGGAAGGATTACTTACCTGCATAAGGGTTTATAGATTCATAGATTCATAGAATCTAGGACTGGAAGGGACCTCAAGAGGTCATCGAGTCCAGTCCCCTGACCGCATGGCAGGACCAAATACTGTCTAGACCATCCCTGATAGACATTTATCTAACCTACTCTTAAATATCTCCAGAGATGGAGATTCCACAACCTCCCTAGGCAATTTATTCCAGTGTTTAACCACCCTGACAGTTAGGAACTTTTTCCTAATGTCCAACCTAGACCTCCCTTGATGCAGTTTAAGCCCATTGCTTCTTGTTCTATCCTTAGAGGCTAAGGTGAACAAGTTTTCTCCCTCCTCCTTATGACACCCTTTTAGATACCTGAAAACTGCTATCATGTCCCCTCTCAGTCTTCTCTTTTCCAAACTAAACAAACCCAATTCTTTCAGCCTTCCTAGGTCATGTTCTCAAGACCTTTAATCATTCTTGTTGCTCTTCTCTGGACCCTCTCCAATTTCTCCACATCTTTCTTGAAATGCGGTGCCCAGAACTGGACACAATACTCCAGCTGAGGCCTAACCAGCGCAGAGTAGTGCAGAAGAATGACTTCTCGTGTCTTGCTCACAACACGCCTGTTAATACATCCCAGAATCATGTTTGCTTTTTTTGCAACAGCATCATACTGTTGACTCATATTTAGCTTGTGGTCCACTATAACCCCTAGATCCCTTTCTGCTGTACTCCTTCCTAGACAGTCTCTTCCCATTCTGTATGTGTGAAACTGATTTTTCCTTCCTAAGTGGAGCACTTTGCATTTGTCTTTGTTGCAGGGGAAGGCCCTTAGGTAATACACAGATTCTGCACAACTTTCTGAGTTTGGTCCCCTAAGCACTTTGCCCCATCTTCCACTCTAAGTGCAAGGCACATTTCTTAGATCTCACCTTCGCTAACATAAACATAGAGCAACATATGTATGTATGTTCTATCTGTCATTACAAAAATTCCCAAACAAACCACTTCCCTGTCCACACTTCCTCCCCGGGGGAGAGGATGAAAGAACAATCATGTAACTGATGTTAGCCATGTTGTTTAATGACTGCTGGAAGGTGCTTAGCCACTCCAGCCCCCTGCACTGAGGCAAGACCAATTAACCCTAGACCATCCCTGACAAGTGTTTGTCCAACCTGCTCTTGAAAACCTCCAATGACGGGGATTTCACAACCTCCCTTGGAAGCCTGTTCCAAAGATTAACTACCCTTAGAGTTAGAAAATTTTTCCTAATATCTAACTTAAATCTCCTTTGCTGCAGATTAAGCCCATTACTTCTTGACCTACCTTCGGTGGACATGGAGAACAATTGATCACAGTCCTCTTTATAACAGCCCTGGACATTTTTAAAGACTTTATCAGGTCTCCCCTCAGTCTTCTGTTCTCAAAGCTAAACATGCCCAGTTTTTTTTAACTTTGCCTCATAGGTCAGGTTTTCTAAACCTTTTATCATTTTTGTTGCTCTCCTTTAGACTCCAATTCATCCACATCTTTCTTATAGTGTGGCACCCAGAACTGGACACCGGACTCCAGCTGAGGCCTCACCAGTGCTGAGTAGAGCAGGACAGTTACCTCCTATGTCTTCCATACAACACTCCTGTTAATACACCCCAGAATATTTGCCTTTTTCACAACTGGATCCCATTGTTGACTCACATTCCGTTTGCAATCCACTATAACCCCCAGACCCTTTTCAGCAGTACTACCGCCTATAGTAACCTATAAAGAACAGAACTCTCTAGATGTGGCACAGAAATCATTTTGAAAACGACACCCCACTCTGCTCCTTGAAAGCCATTTTAGACCCTTCATTCTTTGTTCTGCTCCTGGTGCAAGGAGTTTACATGACCAGTAAAATCCTCCCTCACACAGGAAACCTGTGTCCCACCCATTGTGACGTGGGAGAGGAATTATTTAAGCTTAGCACCAATGTGGACACAAGAACAAATGGATATAAACTGGACACTAGGAAGTTTAGACTTGAAATTAGACAAAGGTTTCTAACCATTAGAGGAGTGAAGTTCTGGAACAGCCTTCCAAGGGGAATAGTCGGGGCAAAAGACATATCTGGCTTCAAGACTAAGCTTGATAAGTTTATGGAGGGGATGGTACGATGGGATAGCCTAATTTTGGCAATTAATTCATCTTTGATTATTAGCAGGTAAATATGCCCAATGGTCTGTGATAGGATGTTAGATGGGGTGGGATCTGAGTTACTACAGAGAATTCTTTCCTGGGTGCTGGCTGGTGAGTCTTGCCCACATGCTCAGGGTTTAACTGATCGCCATATTTGGGGTCGGGAAGGAATTTTCCTCCAGGGCAGATTGGCAGAGGCCCTGGCTGTTTTTTGCCTTCCTCTGCAGCGTGGGGCATGGGTCACTTGCTGGAGGATTCTCTGCACCTTGAGGTCTTTAAACCACGATTTGAGGACTTCAGTAACTCAGACATAGGTTAGGGGTTTGTTACAGGAGTGAGTGGGTGAGATTCTGTGGCCTGCGTTGTGCAGGAGGTCAGACTAGATGATCAGAATGGTCCCTTCTGACCTTAAAGTCTATGAGTCTATGACATAGCTGGGACAAGAGCATTATGGAACGAAACGGGGAGTTAGCCAGAGTACAAGAAAAAGGGCAGGGGATGCACTGCTTAGCTTGTAGCATGGAAAATAAAAGGAATCAACCCTTCTGTGGGACTTCCCTTCCCCCACATCTGTTATTTTCCATTCACACATGTCGGGGGCACTGGCAACCTTTTTTTCCTCTCTGGTGCTGACAGCGATGTGATGGATTCATGGACCATGCCAAGAGAGCCACAGAAACCTCTGAAATCTAGCTCAGCGCAGGTTTTAGAACCTCATCGAGGTAAGGCAGATTAGCAGCTGTGAGGGTGCCCTTGTGGGATGCAGCCTTGTCTGATGGTGAGGACCTTAAACTAGGAGTTGGGAAACCTGGGTTCTATTCCTGCCCTTGCGGTGTGACCCAGAACAAATCACTTCACCTCTCCAGGCTTCTGTTGCCCCTTTCATCTCTCTTGCCTATTTATATTTTAAGCTCTTCAGGGCAGAAATGCTCATAGGATGTGTATGTACAATGCCTACGTGACCGCTGCCAAATTGGCTAATTCACCAAAGCCTGAAACGAGGACCTCCACAGCTGAAAGCATGAGCTCCTACAGGTTGAGCTCCCTAGCTGCAGCTGTAACAGACTTGTATCCTGGGCAAATTAGGCACAGATGAGGACCGACCTGTGACACCAGTGGGTTACACCTATCAGACGTGGGTCCTGATCTGAGTCGTGACCTCTAGACTCTATTGTAATATTAAAAATTGTAATCCTGACACACACACAGAGGGAGTAATCCCATCTGTGCTTACCATCCTATGCAAGGGAAGCAAATGGGAATATAATGTGTCTGAGGGTCAAAGCAGTTAGCCACAGGCATCTTGGACTTGGCCTCAACAAGGAATCTGCTCCCGAAGGAATATCTAATCATTTAAAGGGGCTACTGGCTTGATACCATTTCAGAGCCATTGCCTTTGTCTCAGAGTGGTATGATCCAAAACCTGGCAGGAATTAGGAAACCAAACTGGAAAATGGTTGAAAATTTTCGTTCAAACTGCGTCGTGTTTTGGACAAACAAAGTCTTTTCATACAAAAGAAAACCATCAGTGGAAATGTCCGATTTCGAGAACATTTTTCAGCTTTTGAGTTCTTTTTCAATAAAATCCCAAAACTTTTCCTGAAAGATTCAAAGAGAATTAAAAAAAAAAAAATCATCTCCATAAAAATCCTGACCTGGTTGAAACTGACCCGAACCTTCGACCCAAACACAAAAGCAAAATGTCTGTTGTCATGAGAGATCCTGCCTAAGGGCCTGATCCGGCATACACTTGACGTAAGACATAGTAGTTACTACTCATATTAGTACGTTCTATGGCTGGGATTGGGGTGTCTAACTCCCTTAGGCTTCTTTGAACATTGCAGCTTATGCACGGTAGTTTTCACAGGAACGGGCCAGTTTTGCTGACCTGAGATTCCGATCATGAGGCAAAATCTGGCAAGGAGGGATACACTTCAGGTGACAGCTGAGGACTGGGATCAGGAGAGAATTCTATTTCCTGTTGTGCTCCTTGGGCAAGTCACTTCCCTCCTCCGTGCCTCGATTTCCCCATCTGCAGGACAGGAACAATGATATTGGCCTACCCTACAGTAGGTACTCTGAGACTCATCACTAGTATTTGTAAAGGACTGATAGCCCAGAGAGAAGGTGCTATGGAAGTGCAAAGCGTTTTATTTATCGTATATTGTTTGTTTTATGGTAGCACCTAGAACCCCCAGCCATGGGTCAGGGCCCCATTGTGTTAGATGCTGTACCAATACAGTCGTTGCCCCACAGAGCTTATAACCAAAGTATAAGACAAGAGACAACAGCTACATACAGACAGCCCTAGAGGGGAGCACAAGGAAGCAAGGTGACAATAGTGGTCAGCATGACAGGCAGTGGGCTCAGCACTAACGGCGGTCAAGTTTTCGTAGGTGTTATAGCAAAGGAAAACCTGGAAAGATCTCAAGGCTTGCATAGCTCCACCTGCGAACCTGCCTTGCTTTGCCAGTAAATGTGATGAGATTAGAAAGACCCCGCCCCACCCTGAGCCTCTGGCAGCCAGCACAGAAAAATGTAATCTAGCAAAGCAGATTCTTTATGAAAAAGGAAACTCCTGAGTGCTCCCTGGAGGGGATCGCAAGAGACCCTACACAGATTCAGAGCTCCCACCCCCCACCCTGCTGTAGCCCAATGGGAATCGTTTCCAATCAAGTCATGCAGACATATACATAGATATAGACCCTGCTGCCAAATTAGGTGGGGGGAGGAACCCAGCAGGGAATTGTTTTGCAGTAACACAACCTCCATCTGTTGAAGCGTGTGGGGGATGGAGGGGGGCAGGGAGGGAGATGGGAGCCAGAGTTTGTCTGTGAGACCTATACAGGACACTGCTGCATGCTGTACTCATGTTTGCTGCAGATTGGAAACACATGCAGTGTCAGAGCAGGCAAGAAGCTAACAGGCAGCATATGAAAATATTTCGTTCTACAGAAACATTTTTCCTCGATGCTCGGCCTCTTAGGAGGATTTTTTTCCTTCTTCTTCTTTCTTCTCTCTTCTCTCTGTTTCCCGGGAGGGACTCTTGTGTCTTGTAAATAACCCAAGCAGAGGCTGAAAGCACAGTGTGTCTTTATTTTCTGAGTCATTCAGAATGCACCTGAAGCCATAACTGCAGCAGGGTTATAGCGGAAGCTGAAATTAATAAAAAATACGAGGCCCTGCATTTAGAACTAGTGCCTTCGTTTGCTTGTTCGCTCTTTCTTACTTACTTTCTTAATTTGCTTTACAACTGAATTTAAAATGAACGACGCCATGAGGAAACTCATGAGTGTGCAGAATTGTGCGAGCCAAATCAGTTTCAGTCCTTGCCGTCGGGGCCGGCTCTAGCTTTTTTGCTGCCCCAAGCAGCAAAAACGAGCCCCCCCGCCGCGCGCCGGAGCCCGCCCTCCCGCGCCGAGCGCCGCTGGAACCCCCCCCAGCGCCGAGCCCCATGCCGCCGGAGCCCACCCCCGGCCCCTGCCGAGCGCCGCCGGAACCCCCCTTCAGCGCCGCGCCCGCGCCGCCCCCC
>NW_020677617.1:0-6773 GCF_002925995.2 Terrapene triunguis | reverse complement strand
TTTTTTTTACTATATACTGACATCATCTGGTGTCTTTAGGGTATGATATTTTCTGGCGTTTTTGGTCTGTGGGATGCAACTTAAACAACTTTTGTTAGTTAACATAATAAAGTTTTTTTTGTTTTTTCTTTTTTGTTTTTGTTTTTAGTAAGCCAAACTTAATACAAAGTTTAACTTAGTTTGTTTACAATGTAATAGGGACAATATAATAGGGCCCGAGTCTTTTATAACACAAGCTATACTTTTGCAATTGTTGTATAGACATTCATTTTCACTTGAGGTGCATTACTAATATTTTATACTAAATGTAATGCTTAACGGCTAAAATAAATGGTCACAGTCTTCCATGAGAAAGTGTAGTGCTTTTCCTTGCTGAACACTTTGTTTCAGCAAAAGAGTTAGTAACATAATTTTAACAAGCTTTTTACAGTTAATTTGCTTGTGATGCCAACTTCACTCTTGATAACTGTTTAGAAGCACAAACTTTAACAACCATTGTTTCCCATTAACATAACAAAAGAAAAGTGTATAAAATTAAACCAACTATAAAATTAAACCAAAATAAATTTTAAATACAGGTACTTTGAAGGTATTTGAGGGTATTTGATGATGCTTTGTTATGTTTGGGAGCCAAAGGTGGAAACCTGTTCAAATTGTTTGGTTAGCTTTATGCATAAATTGTTATTTTAAAACATTTTGGTTATGACATTTTTATAACTATATTTAAAAGTGCAAACTAGTTTATAAAAAGCCCAAACAAGAAATTAACATTTTGTTATTATCTTTACCTTAATGTTGAGGTTTCCCTTTACATTTTTTCTTTGAATAACAAATAAAAAAATTTTAAAAAACAAAACAAAACTGTGATTGATAAAAGAGAATTCTTTTTGTTTGCAATTGCATTATTTGTTGAGGCAGACATATATGTACATATATTTGTAACTAAAACCTTTTTGAACTTTGCACAAAAATTGGTGTTAATAATACTGATTATACCCCAACCATGATTTTAAAATAATGTGGTACCACATATACATATATTTTTTAAAAGGGTGTAAAATTGACTTTTGTTGCAACAAAAATTAAAAATAATAAAAAATAGTCACGTGACACACACAACATACAACACAAGACAACACACATGATGTACAGGACAAACATACAATTAAAAACAAATGGCGCCAGAATTTTATTCATAACTATACAAAGTAAGGCAAACAAAAATAAAAAATAAAAAGGGTTACATTTGAATAAACAAATTATTACCTTATTTAAAACTTGTTATATAATTGATAAAAAATATATTAATATTTGCCAAATGTATTGTATTAATTTGGTAACAAGGAATTTTGCATTATTTTATATTTAACATTATTTTAAAACATTGCTATATGGAAATAAGAAAAGCCCATGTTTCAAATATTAGTGAGTGGTTAGGATTAGAAGCAGAGTGTGCATCTCTGTTGCTTGGCAACCATATCTTCAAGAAAGTTAGGAATAATTTCAGCTGTTGCATTGCCATAGACATTAGTTGCAGAATTCTTGCTTTATTATTTTTTAGAGCCTACCATCGCTCTACATATGCCAGTCCATGTTTCCCTACTTCTTAAAAATTTATCTGGACCCCCCTTCCTGGCAATCCAGCGGGTCCATGAGTTATCAAACTCTGTGGGGATATAAAGGGAGGGGATAAGGGGGTTCCCTAGCTCGAGGATTTTTGCCATGTTAGATCACGGTTCCTACAGCGGACAGCTCGCTTACTCACCAGATCAGAGGTCGGGGTCACCAGTGTTGTCAGACGCTACTGGTGTGGTGCTCTGTGCTGTTCAATGTTAATATCAATTGGCTGCATGTGTGTGTTCCCTGTGTGCTGTCCCAGCTCTGCGCAGATAGCTGACACAGCAGACCCCGAGAGAACCCCCAATGACCACAGACTCTAGTAAGGTATGAAGGCACGTCGGCCAGGTTTATTGCCTTTAAAGATACACAGTCTCCAGCTCCCCGGCAAACGAAGTTCAAGGTGCTGCTAAGGTGCTGCTAGCCAGTACATATGTGCTCCCTTGACAATGGACTCAGCTCAGTCAGTGGCAAAACTTTCCACTGCCCCCTAGGCTGGACCAAAACACCACCCCAGGGATGCATTCTTATACACAGGTTCAAACAAGTTACACATCACTCCTGACATATTGAGGTACAACCCCTCTACGTAGCAAGGTACAACCCCTCTACGTAGCAAGGTGCCGCCTCTCACCTTGTACATGTTGGTTTAAACAAAACAACTCTATTCATTATATTATTCTTTTGGCCCTGTCATTGGGAGAGGTCAGTTTGTTCCTTGTTATCTATGTGAAATGTGCAAGTATTGAAGTGTTCTAATATCTAGTGTTCAGTACCTTTTAGGTATGTATCTTCTTGCAGTATCAGCCCTTTCCTTGCGAGCTTCTGTGAGCAGGGCCTGCCTCTGGCTCACAGCTTAACTTTGCTTTATGTTAGCAAAGTCTTGACCATTACTTTAGTTCAGGCCTCATACTGGGCCTCTGATAAGGGTTTATGTTTCAGGGCCTCATCTTACTACACTTCTTCCATGTGCATTCACTTTCACCTTTGCTATTTGTGGTGTTATTGTATCAATGTTGGTTCCAGGACATGAGAGATGGGGGGGAGGGGTCACATAATACTTTTTAAAGGACCAAGCAAGGAAATGTTATTTACTCCTCCTTATAATACAATAACTAGGAGGGGTCACCAAATGAAAAGAATAGGCTGCAGGTTTGAAAAGAATGAAAGGAAGTATTTCTACACACAATGCACAGTTAACCCGGGGAACTCCTTGCAGAGGATGTTGTAAAGGCCAAGATTATAACAGGGTTCAAAAAGGGACTAGATAAGTTCATGGAGGATAGGTTCATTAATGGTTATTAGCCGGGATGGGGCAGGATGCTGTCTCTAGCTTCTGTTTGCCAGAAGCTGGGAATGGGTGAAAGGGGATGGATCACTTGATGATTACCTATTCTGTTCATTCCCTCTGTGGCGCCTGGCATTGGCCTGTCGGAAAATAGGATAATGGGCTAGATGAACTGGTCTGACTCAGTATGACTGTTCTTATCTTTAACTGCTTTTTATTGAAGAGACAACCTTTCGGGCTACACAGAACTGCAAAAATGTTCTGGGTTGGCGCCAAAGCTTTTCTCTTTCACCAACCGCGGTTGGTCCTCTACAAGCTCTTACCCTCACCAGTCTTGTCTCTCCTGGACTCTGAAAAGTGTTTTCTCTCCACTCCCCTTGGAGAGAATTTAAATTTTCCCTTTGGGAAACTATCAGGCTGAAGCAATTGTATTGATTGTGACACTGGAATTGAAGGATTATTTAATATTATAAATAAATGAGTCTAAATCTGAGCTTCCTGTTTTCAAATTGGTTTTCCCAACTCAGTTCTCAATTCTCTTCTAGAAAGGCCTCCAGGATACCTGGGTCATGCCAGCAGAAGTGGCAAGAAGAAAGCCCCCCAGTGCTGCTCTTAGTCCCAGATGGATTGTTCAGTGGCAGAAGGAGTTGATTTGTTTGCTGCCACAAAAGGTGTCTGGGCCCAAGATCTCCCTACTTCTTCCAGCACAACCCTGGCTTTTTCCCTGCCCCAGTCACTGGTGTAGGTGGTTCCTTCATGCACTTAGCCAAAAGCCTTTCATAGCCTTCTTAGTGTAGTTGGGAGCATGTCAATCTCATAATCTGAAGCTTCTGAGTTTGAGCATCAGAAAGGGCATATGGTTTGCTCCCTGCTTCAGCTTTTTCAAAAGGAAATCCCAGAGAAAAGACACTGGAGCAAACTGATTTCTGGAAACCCTCCCACCCATCTTACACACACACAGACTTCTCTTTCTAAGACATTAACTCTTCCTTCTCTTTTATGACTCTTTAATTCAGCTGCAAATACCAGTTCCTGGAGACCCTTTCCACAGAGAACACAGCCACAGTGCAATGACAAAGCAGGGAGCAGCCAGGTTGTCGTGGGTGAGTAGTTAAGGGAATGCATTAAAAATCCAGCAGTCAACCCCCTCCTCTCCACCCCTAAGCAGAAGCTTGACAATTGTGATGCTGAGATTCCACTGCCTCAGCATCCTCGACCACCACTGGAGGCCGGTATAGAGTCCTTAGATCCCTGTTCATATTTCAGACCCCAGCTGATGAACCATCCCTGCCCAGCAACTCACCATCTGCCCCAGGAGAACCAGCTGGTGGGCTGCATCCACAGGCAGACAGCTTATACCACTCCCCTCAGAGCAGCAGCTGCACCTGTTGGCAGGTAATCCCTGCTTAAGGGTTGGGTGAAGAAGCTGGGGATCACTTGTTATTTCTTCCATATCGAGTCTCACTGTGTTTGAACACATTTCTCTCTAAAACTGATTTAAATTTAAAGCCCCTTCCCCGATTTCTGCTTTGCATGTGCCTCATTCCGGTACATAAAACATGAGAACAGCCATACTGTGACAGACCAATGGTCCATCTAGCCCAGTGTCCTGTCTTCCAACAGTGGTCAATGTCAGGTGCATCAGAGGGAATGAAGAGAACAGGTAATCATCAATTGATCCATCCCGTCGCCCATTCCCAGCATCTGTACAGATGTGAACACAAAGAAACATTTGGAGACCACTTGCAACTACTTAGAATCACAGAATGTTAGGGTCAGAAGAGACCTCAGGGGGTCATCTAGTCCAACCTCCTGCTCAAAGCAGGACCAACCCCACCTAAATCATCCCAGCCAGGGCTTTTTCAAGCCGGGCCTTACAAACCACTAAGGATGGAGATTCCACCACCTCCCTAGGTAACACATTCCAGTGCTTCACCACCCTCCTAGTGAAATCATGTTTCCAAATATCCAACTTAGAACACCCCCACTGCAACTCGAGACTATTGCTCCTTGACTAATGCAAGAAGCCTGGGAAACAAGCAGGGAGAACTGAAAGTCCTGGCACAGTCAAGGAACTATGATGTGATTGGAATAACAGAGACTTGGTGGGATAACTCACATGACTGGAGCACTGTCATGAATGGATATAAACTGTTCAGGAAGGACAGGCAGGGCAGAAAAGGTGGAGGAGTTGCATTGTAAGAGAGCAGTATGACTGCTCAGAGCTCTGGAATGAAACTGCAGAAAAACCTGAGAGTCTCTGGATTAAGTTTAGAAGTGTGAGCAACAAGGGTGATGTCATCATGAGAGTCTGCTATAGACCACCAGACCAGGGGGATGAGGTGGATGAGGCTTTCTTCTGGCAACTAACAGAAGTTACTAGATCGCAGGCCCTGGTTCTCATGGGAGACTGCAATCACCCTGATATCTGCTGGGAGAGTAATACAGCGGTGCACAGACAATCCAGGAAGTATTTGGAAAGTAAAGGGGACAATTTCCTGGTGCAAGTGCTGGAGGAGGCAACTAGGGGCAGAGCACATCTTGACCAGGTGCATACAAACCAGGAAGAATTAGTAGGGGAAGCAAAAGTGGATGGGAACCTGGGAGGCAGTGACCATGAGAGGGTAGAATTCAGGATCCTGACACAAGAAAGAAAGGAGAGCAGCAGAATACGGACCCTGGACTTCAGAAAAGCAGACTTTGACTACCTCAGGGAACTGATGGGCAGGATCCCCTGGGAGAATAACATGAGGGGGAAAGGAGTCCAGGACAGCTGGCTGTATTTTAAAGAATCCTTATTGAGGTGGCAGGAACAAACCATCCCAATGTGTAGGAAGAATAGTATATATGGCAGGTGACCAGCTTGGCTAAACAGTAAAATCCTTGCTGATCTTAAACACAAAAAAGAAGCTTACAGGAAGTGGAATATTGGACAAATGACCAGGGAGGAGTATAAAAATATTGCTCAGGCATGCAGGAGTGAAATCAGGAAGGCCAAATCACACCTGGAGTTGCAGCTAGCAAGAGATGTTAAGAGTAACAAAAAGGGTTTCTTCAGGTATGTTAGCAACAAGAAGAAAGTCAAGGAAAGTGTGGGCCTCTTACTGAATGAGGGAGGCAACCTAGTTACAGAGGATGTGGAAAAAGCTAATGTACTCAATGTGTTTTTTGCCTCTGTCTTCACAAACAAAGTCAGCTCCCAGACTACTGAACTGGGCAGCACAATATGGGGAGGAGGTGACCAGCCCTCTGTGGAGAAAGAAGTGGTTCAGGACTATTTAGAAAAGCTGGATGAGCACAAGACCATGAGGCTGGATGCGCTGCATCCAAGGGTGCTACAGGCTGGGGACCGACTGGCTAAGCAGGACCTGGGGATTACAGTGGATGAGAAGCTGGACATGAATCAACAGTGTGCCCGTGTTGCCAAGAAGGCTAACCGCATTTTGGGCTGTATAAGTAGGGGCATTGCCAGTAGATCAAGGGACGTGATCGTTCCCCTCTATTCGACATTGGTGAGGCCTCATCTGTAGTACTGTGCCCAGTTTTGGGCCCCACACTACAAGAAGGATGTGGAAAAATTGGAGAGAGTCCAGTGGAGGGCAACAAAAATTATTAGGGGGCTGGAACACATGACTTATGAGGAGAGGCTGAGGGAACTGGGATTGTTTAGTCTGCAGAAGAGAAGAATGAAGGGGGATTTGATAGCTGCTTTCAACTACCTGAAAGAGGGTTCCAAAGAGGATGGATCTAGACTGTTCTCAGTGGTAGCAGATGAGAGAACAAGAAGTAATGGTCTCAAGTTGCAGTGGGGGAGGTTTAGGTTGGATATTAGGAAAAAACTTTTTCACTAGGAGGGTGGTGAAGCACT
>NW_020677616.1:0-1324 GCF_002925995.2 Terrapene triunguis | reverse complement strand
CCCTGGCATGAGTGAGTGCCATGGCTCAGGAACAAGTCCTGCCTCCTTGATGCATGATGCAGATTCTCTTCTTCCCTGGGTGTGTGTGGGGGAATCTGCCCCTGCAGGCAACTCTCTGGTTGGCCCCATCTATCCCCTCCCCTGTCTGTCCCTGTGCCCAGGATCCTGCGCATCAAGAAGGAGCTACCCATCCTGCAGCTGAAGGAGCCGCCGCCCTCAGTGCTGGAAGCGGATCTGACTGAGTTTGACGTGGCCAACTCCCACTTGCCGTCCGAGGTGCTGTACATGCTGAAGAACGTCCGGTGAGTGCCCCCATGCAGCGGGGCCCAGAGCCCAGGCTCAGCTGCAGCCACGTTTCCCCCTCCCCGCAAGCAAGCTTGAGCTAGGGTGGGCACCTCTGAGGTATGAAATCCAGGATGATCCTGAGCCCATGACCTGGCCAGCTGGCTGTGTGTAATGGAGGGCTCTGTCCGACTGATTTCCCAGCACGGTCCTGGGAAAACCTGGACACCGTGTGAGCCTGCACAGCTTAGTCCAGTGGGTCTCAACCTTTCTTCATTTGCGGATCCCTCTGGACATTTTGAATGGAGGTGCAGACCCCTTGGGAAATCTGTCTGTATATACAGCTGAATTCTGTTCACTTTGTTTTAACCTGTCCTTTGCGGACCCCTTAGGCATAGTCTGTGGACCCCAGGGGTCTGCGGACCACAGGTTGAGAACCACTGGTCTAAGCTGTGCAGGCTCCAGCCCAGTCGGACCATAGGTGGGAGAGCTGCCAGGAATGCTCTGGAGCAGCAGGAATTGTGGCCCTGGTTCTCCAGTAGGGAGCGCTCTTCCCTCTTGGCTGATACAGAGCTAGTGCTCCATGGGGCAGGGCAGCTGGAGGCAGCCTCTGTCGGGTGCGAGCAAATGCCCTTGTGGGCTCATGGTGGGACCCAGCACAGCGTTAGTCCTGGCTGAGTCCCGGCAGTGTTGCTGTGGGGCTATTGCATCAGACAGACTCTTCCCCAGAAGTGGCTGTGTTTGGGGTCAGGGGTGACAGCTTGTGGGCACTGGGATCCTGGAGCAGGGTAGTGTCACTGGAGGCTTGACCCTCTGGGGCAGCTCTGTCACGGACTCACAGACCGTGCCCACTCTTGGCCCCGTGAGGTCCGTGGGGGGTGCCCCTTTCAGTGCGACAGCCCTTCTCGGGGGTCCACTCTCTCTTGGGGTCAGGCCCCTCCACCTCCTGGAGCTGCACCTATCTGAGCCTTAGCACGTCTGTCTCTGCCGTGGGCCCCCTCAGGGAGTCCACTCGCTCTGGACCCCCGGGGCCTCCACCCCC
>NW_020677615.1:0-2546 GCF_002925995.2 Terrapene triunguis | reverse complement strand
TCCACAGAGGAGAACAGGGGTTTGAAGCACATGAACTGCAACTCCCATGAGACACGGCAGTGGTATTTCCAAATAGAAATTTACATTTTCAGCTGAAAGTGGGGGGGAGGGGTTGTTTGTCAAAAAGTCAAAATTTTCTACAGAAAAAAACATATTTTCTGCCCAGCCCTAGTCAAAAGGGACTCATTGCTCAATGGACAGAATAGGGAAATGGATGGAAGTGCACGTACCTCCCGTATGGAGGGTGAGGAGGAGATGGAGCTGGGGTGTAAATAAGGCCATCTGCAGGCCAAAGCCAGGTTCTCCCCAAGGGCCCCTTTCCCCTCCCCAGTCCTTCAGGTCAGCAGCCTGCTCCTTGTAAAGTCAAAGTGAGAATGTTGTTAGTGTAAAAGCCTGGGGTTTACAGCTGGTTGGAAAACAGAAACTTCTGTGAGAAATTCTGGTATTTTGATATTTGTTTTCATCTTAGATAGTGTTGAAGAGTAGAAATATCAAACATTTTCACAGAATGAAAAGTTCTCAAAAACTTGATTGGGAAATGTCAAAACCAAAAATGCTGATTTTTTTAACCAGAATGAAATGCTTTGACATTCCAATGAAATTTCTTTCATTTAGAAATATTAACTGCAAATGAAAAATGTCATTATGAATTAGACCAATTTCTGTTGGTGCAAAAGACAAGCTTTCAAGCTACACAGTTCTTCTTCAGGTTGCTTGGAAACTTGTCTCTTCCACCAACAGAAGTTGGTACAATAAAAGATACTACCTCACCCACATTGTCTCTCTCATATCCTGGGACCAACACGGCTACAAAACAACACTGAAAATAATCATTATGGATTGTCAGTTTGACTTAAACTGACATTAAAATTACATTTTAAGTCAAAATGCCCATTCAAAACATTTCATTTTTTTTTTAATTGGAATTAGCATTTTGAAATGAAAAAAATCATTGTTTTTATTTGGAAATGACATTTTGAAATTTAAAAAAAGTTCTTTTTAAGTGGATATTCCAAAATAGGAAATGGAAACATTTCAATTAGCTCTTCAAAGGGGCCAAAAGATAATTAGACTCACACATTCTATCAAAAATTCATCTGGATTTGAGCACCTAAGAGTAAAATTTTCAGAAGTGCCTCAGTCTTACTTGAAAATGGGACTTTGGCTCCTGGGACACTTAGATGCTTTAAATATTTTACCCCATATTTCTTTCAAATTTTAAAATCTTTCAGCCAAAATCAGAAAATGCAAAACATCAAGTTCTAACCCTAACATGAACATAGGCTGGTCCTCATACAAAGTCAGCCTGGACCATTGCATAAGGTAGAGCATGGGAATACTTTATTCCAGTCAGACGCTAAGAGTTCAGTGTGAGGAATTTGTTTTTCTTGGGAAAAAATATCCTGCCTATCATTTTCCACAGAGAACTTTTTATCTCTTTGTTTCTTAGACTGTAAATGATTGGATTCATTAGTGGTGGCACAACACAATACAAGACAGTAGCCATCAGGTTCAGAGATTTTGAAGACATTGACCTGGGCCTCATGTACGTAAATGATGCTGTACTGATAAATAAACAAAAAACAACCAGGTGGGGGATGCAGGTGGAGAAGGCTTTGTACCTGCCCTGCTCAGAGGGGATTCTCATCACCGTGGAGAAGATGTGAATGTAGGACACAATTATCAATACAAAGCAGACCACATCTACAAGCGATCCAAGTGCAATCATGACTATTACATTAGCATGTGTATCAGAGCAAGAGATCTTTAGCAACTGTGGGATATCACAGAAAAACTGAGCGATAACATTGGACCCACAGAAATGTAACCTAAAAGTATTAGCTGTGTGTAATACAGAGCAGATCATGCTGCTAATCCATGAGGCAGCTGCCATCTGGGCACATGCTCCTCTGTTCATAGTCACCCTGTAATGCAGAGGGTGGCAGATTGCAGTGTAGCGGTCATATGCCATCACCGTGAGAAAGGCCAGCTCTGCTACTGCAAAAGTTACAACCAAAAAGACTTGGATGACACATCCAGAGAAAGAGATGAGTCTGTTGTTGGTTAGGGAGTCAGCCATGGACTTGGGGATGGTGACTGAGATGTAGCAGAGGTCTAGAAAGGATAAGTTACCCAGGAAAAAGTACATGGGGGTGTGAAGGTGCTGGTCGAGGGCTACGACTGTGATGATGAGAAGATTCCCCACCAGGGCTGCCAGATAAATCACTAGAAACATCAGGAAGTGTAAAATCTGCTGTTCCCGCACATCAGAGAATCCCAGGAGAAAGAACTCAGTCACGGTAGTTCTGGTGGACATTTCTTGTGTAGATATACACTGCAGAGGGAAGGCCAATGGGAAATGGTCATGGAACAAGAAACAGAAGGTAGATAGAGACTGGTTTTATATATTATGCTGCAGGACATGTATTGCAGCTCAGGAAAATGACAAGACTCTTCCTTTTCTTCTCCATCACCATGTACAGGGGCGGCAGGTTTGTAGAAATTTTGGTGGTACCCAGAACCCACCGCCCAAGCTCTGCCCCCCC
>NW_020677614.1:0-2211 GCF_002925995.2 Terrapene triunguis | reverse complement strand
TCAAAATAAATGTTTACATGTTTAAAACACTTACCGACTGATCCTTCCCCTGATTCAGGGTCAGGGTTAACCCCTTGGGAGGGTTGGTAAGGGATCTCCGTGAGGGTGATGAAGAGATCCTGGCTGTCGGGGAAATCAACGTTGTATGCGCTATCGACTGCCTTGTCCTCCTCATCTCCTTCCTCATCTTCGCCGTCCACGAACATCTCTGAGGAAGCGGCCGTCGACAATACCCCATCGTCAGAGTCCACGGTCAGTGGCGGGGTAGTGGTGGCGGCCGCACCTAGAATGGAATGCAGTGCCTCGTAGAAACGGCATGTCTGGGGCTGGGATCCGGAGCGTCCATTTGCCGCTTTGGTCTTCTGGTAGCCTTGTCTCAGGTCCTTGATTTTCACGCGGCACTGCGTTGCATCCCGGCTGTATCCTCTCTCCATCATGGCTTTGGAGATCTTCTCGTAGATCTTCGCATTCCGTTTTTTCGATCGCAGCTCCGAAAGCACGGACTCATCGCCCCACACAGCGATCAGATCCAAGACTTCCCGATCAGTCCATGCTGGGGCCCTCTTTCTATTCTGCTATTGCATGGTCACCTCTGCTGGAGAGCTCTGCATCGTTGCCAGTGCTGCTGAGCTCACCATAATGTCCAAACAGGAAATGAGATTCAAACTGGCCAGACAGGAAAAGGAATTCAAATTTTCCCTGGGCTTTTCCTGTGTGGCTGGTCAGAGCATCCGAGCTCGGACTTCTGTCCAGAGCGTCAACAGAGTGGTGCACTGTGGGATAGCTCCCGGAGCTATTAGCGTCGAATTCCATCCACACCTACCCTAATTCGACATGGCCATGTCGAATTTAGCGTGACTCCCCTCGTTGGGGAGGAGTACAGAAATCGATTTAAAGAGACCTCTATGTCAAACTAAATAGCTTCGTTGTGTGGACGGGTGCAGGGTTAATTCGATTTAACGCTGCTAAATTCGACATAACCTCCTAGTGTAGACCAGGCCAAAGATAGGAGTACCTTTCCCTTCTGGCTTATAAACACCAAATTCATCCTTGGTGTAGTCAGGCACAACTCCTTGGATTTGTGCAATCGAAGAATTACTAAATGGTAAGAATCTTGGGGGAGGGACTGGCTTCTTTACTGTTTGTACAGTATGCAGAGTGGAGCTTCTATCCTAATTCTCATATCTGATTGCTTCTGCAATATATGTTCACTTCAACAACTACTGCTAGTATAACATTGTCTCCAATTACTCTTTGGGTGAGATCTTTACCTCTACTTCACCCCCTTTACATCATCTATTAGGGCTAGAGTGACATAAATAGGCTCTAAAGAACAGTGTGACACTATAGAAGACAGCCATAAAGGGGCATGCAGACTTTGGGGGCAGGGCTGAAAACAGGACAAGTCTGTTATGGAGAGCAGGTTCTGACAGATTCCAGGCAGCCTGGGGTGACTACTGTAATTTAGACAGGTCCCCAGACTAGGTGGCCAGTATCCTCATTAACTCTTAAAAAATAAAGTCAGAAACAGATGTTCCTCCTTCCTGCCAATTTATTGAATTTGAAAGGGTAGCTGTATATTAGCATTAAGAGTGCAAGTAGCTTCCATTTATCTGGTGTTTGGCCTTTTGAATGGAAAAATACAAGATGAATTTTGAATTTGAAGGCGATCCTCCTACAGATATGTTGATAGAAAAGAACCTCTAACTTGCAAACTTCAGACTTCAGTACAATGAATGAAATGTAAGAGAAAATGTGAGCAACATTCCTTGGAGCAAAGGAATAGATGCCATGGATAATATTTAAACATCTCGGGCAAGATTCTGATCTCATTTATACTGGTTTTAGACTGATGTAGATCTATTAGGTCAGGTCTCAAGGGGTCTGTCCAAGGAGCCTTAATGCAAATTGGGAGGGGTGGGAAACAGTTGTGTGAGTCCTAGTCTCTCCAAGAGACCATTACAGCAAGCAGCTAGGGACACTCCATGTCTAGTTGGCAGCCAGTATCAAGCGGAGTGCCCCAAGGGTCGGTCCTGGGGCCGGTTTTGTTCAATATCTTCATTAATGATCTAGAGGATGGTGTGGACGGCACCCTCAGCAAGTTTGCAGATGACACTAAACTGGGAGGAGTGGTAGATACGCTGGAGGGTAGGAATAGGATACAGAGGGACCTAGACAAATTAGAGGATTGGGCCAAAAGAAATCTAATGC
>NW_020677613.1:0-1317 GCF_002925995.2 Terrapene triunguis | reverse complement strand
TGTAACCCTTCTGCCAGGCCAAGTGATAGCAGCAAGGGCCGGGTTCAGTACATAGGGGTCCCTTCCCAACAGCGTGACACAGAACCAGCTCGAGCCCCCACCCAGTGACCTGGGAAAATCTTACACACACCCCTGGGCGCCTCGAAGAGGCAATACTTCCCCTCTCGCAAGCACAGAGCCTCGGTGTAGCAGAAAAATGTTTAATAACATGAGGTAAACGACATAGCATTAAATTGGGGAAAACACCACAACTAGAGTTCATAGACCAAACCATGAGCGAAGACCCACCCCAGCAAATTGGGCCGTGTCCTTTCCCGTTGGTTCTTGAAACCAGCAACCAAAGTCCCAAAAGTCCAACAACCCCAAAGTCTCTTGGGTCCAGCAACCCAAGAATCACCAAAGTCCCAAAAGTCCAACAACCCCCCAAAGTCTCTGTCCCTGGTCAGTGCAGCCCCAGAGTTCAGGGGGGAGGGGCGCAGGGTGTTAAGGGGCACCTTACGTGATCCGAGACCAACCGGCCGCCTCTCCGTGGGGTTCCGCCGCAGCCTTCACCACGAGCCGCTCCACTCCACCTGCTGTCCCGTGAGCCGCTCCTGCCGTCCCACGAACTGCTCTGCTCTGCTCCGCTCACCGACCTGTGAGCCGCCCGGCTCCACTCCGCTCCAACCGTCCCCGCAAGGCTCCGCTCTGCCAGCTGCTCCTCCAGCTGCTCTGCTCCGCTCCGCTCACCAACCTGTGAGCCGCTCAGCTCTGCTCCAACCATCCCCGCGAGGCTCCACTCGGCTAGTTGCTCCTCCAGCCGTCCCCGCAAACTGCTCCGCCAGCCGCTTAGCAATTCAGGCTCCCCCACTAGTTAACACAGCCTCAGTGATCTCAGCTCTTAGTAACTTTAGCTCTTTTGTGATTTCAGCTCATAGGGGAGCCCCAGTGCTGGTGCACTAGTGGCCCAAAGTGAACTCAGCTCAGCAGCCTGTAACTAGACTCCTAAGGGAATCAAAGTTAGCTCTGACATTCAACAGTGGAGAGAGGAGAAGGTGCAATTGGTGTTTCAGGCTCACGCAGGGGCCCCACACCACCAGGTACCAATACCTGCCCCCAACCTCTCTCAATTCACTGGGTTTTGTAACCCATGCCTCTTGACAAGCAAATGCTACTTAGGTAATGGTGACGGATTCACTCAGTCCTTCTGTCATACAACAGTTCCACTGGCCTTGATTCACAGAATCAGGGTAACAAAACTTTATTCTTCCTGCCCCAATAACAGAGAAACTGGGGATCCCACACCAGCCAAAGTAACCACTTTTGGTTGCTGTGGGC
>NW_020677612.1:0-2810 GCF_002925995.2 Terrapene triunguis | reverse complement strand
TCCCAATACTTCTGTTAGTCTTCAAGGTGCCACAGGACCCTCTGTTCCAATTGATTTCTGCTGCAATCACTGTGTCAGACACAAATAAAGAATCGTATTTCTAAGACTAAGTTTTGTATTAAATGGCAATATACAGATGTCCATTTCTTACTAGTAGCACTCTCGCAAATGAGGCTCTTACAGTTGTGTATAAGTCCAGCTATCGTTAAGGAATATGTCCCTAGGGATGGAGTGCAAAGGGGTACTCGGATGGGCCGGGAACATGCGAGGAATGCTGGGGGAGGGAGTTTGGGGAGGGCACGGAACGCAATTTTGTATAGGCTGCAGGGGGAGTCAAGCACAGATGTGTTTTGTCTGCAGCACAATCAGGAACCTGAGCATCTCTGTTTGATCCTCCATAAGTTTTATCATCCGCTCCTACCCCTGTCTCCTCTCCTGGCTATCCATTTTGAGTTTTTCATTTATTGTCTCACTCCACACTCGGTGCTTGCTAT
This sequence comes from Terrapene triunguis, assembly GCF_002925995.2. Classification (NCBI taxonomy): domain Eukaryota; kingdom Metazoa; phylum Chordata; order Testudines; family Emydidae; genus Terrapene; species Terrapene triunguis. The sequence continues at coordinate 2,316 of NW_020677612.1, read as the reverse complement.
CTGCATGATCACATGATTGCATGACTTTTTGAAACGTCTTCCTTATTCCTCATTCGCCACCTTATCTGATAGAGGCACTCTGCCGGTGTATAGGAGTTGGCCCTCAAGGGCACATCTGCAGAAGCAAAAGAAATAATATTCAGAGTCAGTATTGTGCTTGCAGTCACAATCTTGAATCATAAAAGTTACATACACCTCTTTCTCGCTTTCCCTTGGCAAGCACGCATCATGGTGAAAGCAGTAAACATGGTCAGTTTGACACAGGGGTTGGAAAGGTGCAAGATGGGACAAAGGGTCTCAGTGGTTTCAGAGGGGGATCACTACTAGCACCTAGGGACGCTATTCTGAATACTGGCACCATTTTCCACAGGCGGGGATGATCGAAGCTGATATCTCTCTAGTGAGGGTAACCGAGGATTCAAAGGTGCATCTCCTGAATGTGTGCTGTTTCAGACTGGGTCCGTATGCTGCTCACCTGTATGCTGCTTTGGTTCCTGCAGAAATAATTGCTGATTGGTGTGGCAAAGCTTCCTACAATAGGGGAAGAAAGAAAGCAGCTCTGCCAACGAACCTTTGGCAGAGGATTGCAGAGTACCTTCAGGAAAGTTTCCTAGAGATCTCTATGGAGGATTCCCGGGAGATCCTGGTGTCCTTAGCAAACTTTTCCACAGGGCCTCCACTGTGTTGTTAATATCTATCTCTTTTCCCATGTGCACCATGTAACAAAATAAAGGACACCTCTAACTCATATCACTGTGCAGCATGAAAGCGAAATGAGTACTTACCGGAGCTCCCCTCTCCTGCGTCAGGCGCGCCAGAGCTGGACTGATGGGACTGGACAGGACTTGTGCTCGTCCACCTTTTCTAAATAGTCCTGAACCACTTCTTTCTCCACAGAAGGTGACGAGCCCTCTGTGGAGAAAGAAGTGGTTCAGGACTATTTAGAAAAGCTGGACGAGCACAAGTCCATGGGGCTGGATGCACTGCATCCAAGGGTGCTAAAGGAGTTGGCGGATGTGATTGCAGAGCCATTGGCCATTATCTTTGAAAACTCATGGCGATTGGGAGAGGTCCCGGATGACTGGAAAAAGGCTAAGGTAGTGCCTATCTTTAAAAAAGGGAAGGAGGAGGATCCAGGGAACTACAGGCCAGTCAGCCTCACCTCAGTCCCTGGAAAAATCATGGAGCAGGTTCTCAAGGAATCAATTTTGAAGCACTTAAAGGAAAGTGATCAGGAACAGTCAGCATGGATTCACCAAGGGCAAGTCATGCCTGACTAACCTAATTGCTTTCTATGAGGAGATAACTGGCTCTGTGAATGAGGGGAAAGCAGAGGATGTGTTATTCCTTGACTTTAGCAAAGCTTTTGACAGTCTCCCACAGTATTCTTGCCAGCAAGTTAAAGAAATATGGGCTGGATGAATGGACTATAAGGTGGATAGAAAGCTGGCTAGATCATCAGGCTCAACGGGTAGTGATTAATGGCTCCATGTCTAGTTGGCAGCCGGTATCAAGCAGAGTGCCCCAAGGGTCGGTCCTGGGGCTGGTTTTGTTTAATATCTTCATTAATGATCTGGAGGATGACATGGATTGCACCTTCAGCAAGTTTGTAAATGACACTAAACTGGAAGGAGTGGTAGATACGCTGGAAGGTAGGGATAGGATACCAGAGGGACCTAGACAAATTAGAGGATTGGGCCAAAAGAAATCTGATGAGGTTCAACAAGGACAAGTGCAGAGTCCTGCACTTAGGCCGGACGAATCCCATGCACTGCTATAGACTAGGGACCAAGTGGCTAGGCAGAGCGCGCGTGGCAACAGGACAGCCGGCCGGATGGTGCCACTTACATGGGGCTCCGACAGCCAGAGAGAGCCCCTCCTCCACTTCCCCTGCAGCAGAGATCACTCCCTCCCTCCCTCCCTGCATTCGCAGATCGCCTTCGGCAGTCTGGAGCTCCTCCTCCACTGCTGCCCAGCGTGCCGGGACGAGCGGCTCAGGCCGTTCCTGAGGAAGTTCACAGAGACGTTAGGCGAAGGCCAACAACAAGGGGGCCAGGGGGTCGGAGAAGGGGCGGGGAGGTTTTGGAGGGGGCAGTCAAGACACGGGGGGGTCGGGAGTTCAGGGAGGGGGCTTTCTGGGGGGGAGAGAAGGTTTTGGGCAGTTAGGGTACAGGTAGGGGGTAGGGTCCTGGGGGGCAGTTAGGGTGGGGGAGTCTTAGGAGGGGGCAGTTAGGGGATAAGGAACAGGGAGGCTTAGGTGGGGGTGATATCTCAATATCATAATATAGCTTGCCACTACCCCAAGTGCATACCCAA
>NW_020677611.1:0-2792 GCF_002925995.2 Terrapene triunguis | reverse complement strand
GAGAGGCAGCGAGAGAGGAAGCCAGCCACGAGTCAGGCCAGTGTTCGGGGCTGGCCAGAAAGCATCCCGGTGGTCGGGGCTCCTCTGGCCATGAGGGTGGGGAGTGGTTTGGGGTTCTGGGGGGGCAGAAGGGGCCGGGCCTGGGGTCTAACCTCCCCAAAGGGGGAATTCACACACCGCCCATGCTCTCTACTTCTACTTCTACTTGAGATTGGCCTGTTTATACATCCCAGGATCACATTAGCCCTTTTGGCCACAGTATCTCACTGGGAGCTAGGGTGACCAGACAGCAAATGTAAAAAATTGGGACAGGGGGGTGGGGGGTAATAGGAGCCTACATAAGAAAAAGACCCAAAAATCAGGACTGTCCCTATAAAATTGGGACATCTGGTCACCCTACCGGGAGCTCATGTTCAGCTGATTATGCACCATGACACGCAAATCGTTTTCAAAGTCCCTGCTTCCCACGTTAGAGTCCCCCATTCAGCCATATCAAACGCACACTGTTTCACCTCTTTCTCCCATCCCTGCCCCACTTCAAATGTGCCAAAATTTCACCAGTTGACGAGGGCAGTGGTTGCTGGCAGCAGGGAAGTGGATTGTTAAGGAAGCACATGATGCTTCTCTCCTGCCAGGGAAGGGTCACTTGAACTTGTATTGCTGCCTGGATGCTCTGCATGCTGCTGCTTCCTGCTATCATGGTTGTGCATGTGATGGTGCTTACACATGCTCTTACAAGGCAGGAGAGGAGCTGTCTAGAGCATGAACGTGGACGGAGTTTGCCGCCGGAAGCAGAGGGATTGCTAGGCCTGTTGTATTTGCTCTAGACCCCCTTCTTACGGCCCGTCGGCAGTTCTCAACATTCGCCACCTTTAGGTCAAAATTTCCAGTTTGGATAAAAGCTATGGGGAAAAAGTGTCAGGATATTGCTGAGAAATACCCAATATCCCCTCCACTTCGGACCAGCTCTATCCCCCTCTGTAGCCTGGGCTCAGGACAATAGCCATGCTGTCTGCCCCTGCCAGCAGCCGGATTGCAATGTTTCCAAATCACAACAATGGGAGGTGCTGGCTGCTGCCTATGGGGACGAACTGCTGCAGGATGTTCTGTGACATGTTACTCCCCGGTCATGGTCAAGATTAATGCACATGTGACAGTGTTACCCATGGCTCCAGAGGGGCAGATTGATTTGGTGGTTAGTGCTCTAGCCTAGGGCTTGTGAGACCTTGCTTTGCCGCAGATTTGGCAAGTCACTTAGATGCCTTGCCTCAATTTCCCCATCTATATAATGGGGATAACTGCACTGCCATGCTTCACAGGGGTGTTGTGGCCACGTGGGATGCTATGAGGAGGGAATGTCTGAAGTGGGGAGGCAGGAGACCCTGATCATTTTGGTGAGTCATGGAGGGAGGCCTGGGTTATGCTGTGGAGTCAGGGTGTGTGTGTGTACAGGATCTGTTGTGGCGCAGGTGGATGGGTCTCGGTTGGGGAGGGCAAAGGGGAAAGAGGGGCCTCACAAGAACTTTTTCAAACCTGTGAGATTATTTTGGTCCTGGCTAAGGCCAGTCATTGTAACCAGACTGGCTGCTATCACAGAAAGGCCCAACTGGCCCCTTGTAACATGGGGGCTAAAGTTCCTGAGCTCCATGCAATGGGACCAGAGCCAGCTCTGGTGGGAGCAGGATTAGGCCCTTTATTAGCTGTTGGGTGACCTTGGGCAAGTCGCTGTCCCATTGTGTGCTTCAGTTTCCCCATCTGTAAACTGATGACAATTTGAATAACCTCTTTGTGAAGCACTTTGAGAACCAGAGATGACAAGGGCTACATAAGAGCTAGGTATTTTATTACGAATGTCTTCTGTGAGGTCTATCTTGTGCATTTGTCTGCATACAGAGAATGGATAGTACAGCACCTGCTGGACTGAATCCAAGCCCTCCAGACAGTGGAGGGTGATCTGTTTGCCTTCCCTTCGCTGTTTCTCATGCTGCAGCTTCGCTGCTAATGCTGACATAAAGAACAGGGCCCAGAGATTAGCCTCCACCTGTTGGCAGTTGGCTCTGGTTTCATCCTGCTGCTTTGTGTGGTTACTTCCCCCATTTCCCTAGTTATAGCAACGTCCTCAGCTCCAGTGTCATGGCCCAGCACTTCCTGAGGTCCCTGGCTCTTTGGGGCTGGGGCGTATTCGCTGCAGGGGGAATGGCTGGTGGAGTCCGGCAGTGCTGACACCTTCAGGTGGCTGACCATAAGGAGGCTTCCCTCTAGACATAGAATAGAATCATAGAATCATAGAATCATAGAATATCAGGGTTGGAAGGGACCTCAGGAGGTCATCTAGTCCAACCCCCTGCTCAAAGCAGGACCAGTTCCCAACTAAATCATCCCAGCCAGGGCTTTGTCAAGCCGGGCCTTAAAAACCTCCAAGGAAGGAGACTCCACCACCTCCCTAGGTAACGCATTCCAGTGCTTCACCACCCTCCTAGTGAAATAGTGTTTCCTAATATCCAACCTAGACCTCCCCCACTGCAACTTGAGACCATTGCTCCTTGTTCTGTCATCTGCCACCACTGAGAACAGCCGAGCTCCATCCTCTTTGGAACCCCCTTTCAGGTAGTTGAAGGCTGCTATCAAATCCCCCCTCATTCTTCTCTTCTGGAGACTAAACAATCCCAGTTCCCTCAGCCTCTCCTCATAAGTCATGTGCTCCAGACCCCGAATCATTTTTGTTGCCCTCCGCTGGACTCTTTCCAATTTTTCCACATCCTTCTTGTAGTGTGGGGCCCAAAACTGGACAC
>NW_020677610.1:0-2576 GCF_002925995.2 Terrapene triunguis | reverse complement strand
GAATGTCTGAAGTTAAGCTCTTAAATCAGTACTTAGGTGGCTAAATAAGTGACCTGATTTTCAAAAGTGCTGAGCACCCAGCAATTCCTTTTGCATAAGTAATAAAGATGGATCTTTTGACTCCCAGTTCTGTCCTCAATCCTTTAGACCAGTGCTTCTCAAAGTCAGGCCGCTGCTTGTTTAAGGAAAGCCCCTGGCGGTCCAGGCCAGTTTGTTTACCTGCCGCGTCCGCAGGTTCGGACGATCGCGGCTCCCACTGGCCGCAGTGCACCGCTCCAGGCCAATGGGGGCTGCGGGAAGGGCGGCCCGCACATCCCTCGACCCGTGCCGCTTCCTGCAGCCCCCATTGGCCTGGAGTGGCGAACCGCGGCCAGTGGGAACCGCGATTGGCCGAACCTGCGGATGCGGCAGGTAAAGAAACTGGCCCGGACCGCCAGGGGCTTTCCCTGAACAAGCGGTGGACCGGATTTGAGAAGCACTGCTTTAGACCACATATGTTAGTTAGAGATTTCTGGAACAGGATGGTCTGTGAATACAAGCCTTTGTCAAGTTTCTTTAATCATCTTGAATTATCTGTTTTTCTTTCATTACTATCTCTACATGTTATATCAACATACCACCGGTCTCAGCAAGAGTGAACCTACTGTAGTTGAATATAATTATTCCACCTCTAAACCCCGTCTATGTAGGCATTGCATTTTCATGCTATGTTTCCACAGGCCACATCCGCATTTGTGCTGTCTGAGCCTGTTTTGCAGATCTTTTGCATGGAACCAGTTTTCTGTTGGAATTAAGTATGGCATCGTATTGAGCAGGAGGATTTGATAACAACAAGTAGCATTTGAGGCTGGATTTGTAGCAAGTCGCTTTGTCTTTCTTCACGGCACACTCACTCCTTGCTCTTAGAAATGAAAATACTGACATTCATGATTAATTAGTTTTACAAATCTTTACACACAGTGTAAAATTAAAAGTGTCAGATCCTCAGTGCAAAGTGGACATAGAGCTGCACTAAAACAGCAGCTGGAAACTCCTCTTGCATGAAGGAGTCTCTGGCTGGTATAGTGCCATGGTAATGTAAGGGGAAGGAAGAGTGTGGCTGGAGCACCTTGTTTTCTGATGATCTTGAACAGAATGGCCACTAAGAAGTATTATTGCAGTGGCAACATAAGTTTAAACAGTCCTAAGACTCCTTGGACTTATGCATGAACAAGCCACAAGTTGCCACCAGGTTTGGGGAGATGGAAAGGTGGCTTAAAGTCACTTTGCTCCTTGGCTTGGTTTCTGTGCTGAACATAGCTTGACCAGACCCGAGGTTCTGGCCCTAATTCTGTTTCTACACTGAGACAGACTGAATAAGAATATTTACCAGCAGTATTTAGTAAAGACAGGTTATACGTTGGCAAATAATAAGCAAATCTACAAAGATAGGGGGCTTCATATTCTGAGAAGATACTTGAAGCAGGATTAAGATGGCTGCCTTTTTTTACAGGTGATTTATGAAAGAAGATTTTTGTAGTTACTTAATTGACTGGCAACAGCAAAACAATACATTGGATCTTTCCTTCTATAATTCAGCAGTTATCTGTTTATTACTCTTATACAGAGCAGAACATTTCCTTTCTTGCTGCTCAGATCTGCTACCGGCAATTCTTCAACAAAAAAACGTCAAAAACAGACTTCAACAAGAAACTGCAGATCTGAAATTAATTTGCAAACTGGAAACCATCAAATTAGGCCTCAATAAAGACAGGGAGTGGATGGGTCACTGCAAAAAGTAATTTTCCCTCTATTGATACTCACACCTTCTTGTCAACTGTTGGGAATGGGCGACGTCCACCTTGATTGCATTGGCCTCGTTAGCACTACAAAAGTAATTTTCCCTCTGTTGATATTCACTCCTTCTTGTCAACTGTTGGGAATAGGCCACTTCCATCTTAATTGAATTGGCCTCATTAGCACTGACCCCCTACTTGGTAAGGCAACTCCCATCTTTTCATGTGCTGTAATATATATTCTGCTTACAGTATTTTTCACTCCATGCATCTGATGAAGTGGATTTTAGCCCACAAAAACTTATGCCCAAATAAATTTGTTGGTCTCTAAGGTGCCACAAGGGCTCTTCGTTGTTTTTGTGAAAATCTAGTAAATTGATTCAGGAGTATCCTGAGAACAATTTTGGAAAATCCCGGACACTTGATAAAATCTGGTTGATGGGAAAGGGGGAAAATGCTCTTCACAATAATTTTTAGGAACTTTAGGGATAAGTCATCTCCAGAAGGGAGGATTCGGTAGCATTCAGAGAGGGGGTAACTCCATCAGAGGCAGGAGAATTATCGTACTACTCCCTTTAATATGGTGGTAGAATTTTAACAATAGGCTCTTATAAGCCCTGGCAGCCCATCCAGCACACTGAATTGCAAAGATTTTAGGTATGTAGTGTAGTTGTAGCTCAGGGGTCGGCAACGTTCGGCACGTGGCTCGCCAGGGTAAGCACCTGGCGGGCCGGGCCAGTTTTATTTACCTGCTGACGCGGCAGGTTCGGCCGATCGCGGCCCCCACTGGCCGCGGTTCGC
>NW_020677609.1:0-3699 GCF_002925995.2 Terrapene triunguis | reverse complement strand
ACTTATAGAAAGAGATCTTCTAAAAATGTTAAAATGTATGACTGGCACGCGAAACCTTAAATTAGAGTGAATAAATGAAGACTCGGCACGCCACTTCTGAAAGGTTGCCGACCCCTGCACTATAGCATGGGGCAACTCCACTTATGGTCTCTTTGTCTAGGTACTTATTCACCATTGTCACATCTGAGCACGTCACAAACATTAATGGATTTACCCTCATACCACCCCTCTGAGACAGAGTGTACTGCTACCCCCGTTTTACAAAGGAGGAATGTCACAGTTCAGGACACCTGCGCCTGTATTTTCTCTGAGTGGTTCAACATGGACACCCACTCTTGACTTCCCCCAGCCATTGCATTTCGCCTCTCCCACTTCTTACCCAGGTATTCCCAGCCTGAGCAGTTCCCTGCCTTCACTGTGCATTTCCCAGCAAAGACAATCTGCCTAAACAGACCTGCTTGCTTCACTTCACAGACTGACATGAATGATGGCTACAGATATACGTTATCCCACAGCTCTTTCTAAACAAGCCTACTTCATTCTTAAGGTAAAAAGCACTACAGAAAAAACACACTGAAAAACAACAACAAAACCTACACAAATTCTAATAAGCTTACCAGAGTTCACCCCAACTCTAACATGGGCTCTGGCAGGAGTAGTCTTTCAACACCACACCATAGGGGTTTCCTCGTGGTTACAAATTCATCACAGCTTCAGCTCAGAACAAGCACACACATGACAAGTTTAGTCCACCCTTTTATACAGATCAGGGGTCTTGAATCTGGAATTCCCAGCAGCAGGTGTTTAGCATACGATGGGTCTCTCCTCCCAGGGTGTATCTTCAAAAGGTTGGCTGCAGAGGGGAAGAATTTGCATTCCCCTCACCTCAAGATACTTCCAAGGAAATCCCACTTCAGATATATTGTTCCAAAAAGACCAATGAATTTCCTAATGCCTTCCAGAGATAGCATTTACCTTGTCTTCCTGCTAAAGAAGTTCCATGCAACCTCACAATAGCCCTTAAACATTTGTATTTGTAATACAATCAACTCCAAAGATGCTAAACTTAATTCAATAAAGCTCATTCAGGATATTATCAGTCTGTCACAGGGAACCCCGGCACAGCGAGGTTAAGTGACTTGCCACTGGCCACACAAGCAATGTGGCAGAGATAAGTGATCTCAGCGTAGTTCCCTGGTAGCAGTCCAGTGCCTTAACCATAAGATCATCAACAGAAGGAATTACTCTAGCTTTATAGCTCTGTTACCAACAGCAGAACTTGACTTAACACCTGAAAACATTCTGTGGAGAGAGATGATTTGGACTTCATTGACTGAATGATGCTAACAAGAAAAACCCAATGCTTCATAGTTATGAAAGCACAGTAGCTGCTGGGAATTCTCAATTTGACAGTTGATCAGCAGATTTTTAGGGCAATTTCCTGTAGCAGCAGGGGCACCTTGTTGAAACAGCTCTGCTAATGAGCAAACCAAACTCCATTTCCCACCCTCGGTGGACAAAGCCTCTCCCTATATGCTTGTTTGACATCTCCTCCTTTCATCAATGGGATTGCAAAGTGGTGAGAAAAATCATTCATGGAAGTTCCTTTTTGTTCCATTAAGTGTGTCACAGAATACGGTTTATGCCATTTTCCTTTCAATGACAATAAATGTTGCATTTAAGGCAGATGGGTTGGGGCACTCAACCTTCATTTGAAATGAAATCAACCAAGATGGTCTCTTGACAATTCGGGGATGTCTAGGGCTCTTCTTTATAGTTAGGCTTAGAAGGATGAGATTGTTATTGGTAAATGTTGATTTCATTGTACACACACAAACCAACAAAAAATATTTCCATCGATAATCATCAAAATTTATAGGCAAAGAAAGTAAAAAAGCTGCTTGAGAACTTATTAGAGTTTGATTTAAGGATATTTATTTTGTCTATTTTGACATGTGATGTTGACAATTTGTGTTTCAATAGTTATAAAGCTTTAACTTTTTGACTGTCAAGTCTGTCTTTATATAATTATTGCTTGATCTCCTCATTGTCTGACCCCCATAATTTCCCACAATGGTGAAAATATAAATAAATAAAAATAGGGAAAAAATGCTGAAATCCCATAATTTTGCACAAGTGTGAAAATTTAAATAGGTAGAAATAAAAACACACTTAAAGTAAACATTGATAACTGTCAAAATCAGAAAAAAAATTAAATTCTGTCAAGCCTATTTATATTGTTACTTAGAGGGGGCACACTCTGCATTGTACTCTGGTTTATTATTATAATCTTGTTTAAGGAGAATGAGGAGTAACTTTAAAGGAGTACTGCAAAGGGAGTTTGAGGAGAGATGAGCTTAAAGGGCAGCATAGCACATGCAGAGAGTAGATGGAATACACGCCACTGATGGGCCACGTTCCGGCCCTGTTATCACACTGCATCATACGAGGTACATCGAGCTTTTATGAAAAGCAAAACAGAGGAGTAGATGGTTCCGTGGATTGGTGAGAGGCTATGGAACCTGTGACCTTCAGGTCAACATTTCTAAGCCAGCCCTGGTTTGATAGTGACTGAAAGTTGTGACTTTCCAGTGGCCCTTGCGTGAAATGAATTTGGTGGATCTTAGTCCAATTTACAATAGATTAGATGACAGCCCACACCATAAAGATTGCATGCACAACTGGCATTAATTGCTCCTCCACAACCCTGCACTGTTGCAGTCTCAGCAGAGATGCAAACGACTGATGAGATTATGGAGACAGAGCTCCCTTCTTGGACCATTTAAAGACATTTGAGGCATATAGGCAGGACAGCATGCAGATAATTTACTCTGCTGCTGCCCATGCTCTGTGGATGGACAGAGGCCTTTGGTCCCCAGGACTGGCAATCTGGCACCTTTCATCAGCACTATATAGAAGGGAAACTCCCACACAACGTGGAGCAAACAGCGGGATCCAAAACCCATCACCTCCACATAAAAGCTGTTAATGTTTGTGCGCATGCTCCCCTGGTTCGCCCCACCTCAGAGGTAGCAGCATCTGTCATCTGGTGATTAGCAGATTGCTAATCACACACTGCAATCGCTATGAACAGCCGTTGTTACACAATTCACACAGCGAGTGCTTTGGAAAAGCCGACTTTCTCCTTCTGGACTCGCACGCTAGTTCACTTCATCTCCCCTCCATAGACTTTCCCTCTCAAGGAGAGTACAAGGGGCCCTGTGGGATTTGCAGCAAGCAGCAGATAATCACAGGCAAAGCCAATAGAAACAACACCCAGAGAGAGGCGACATGCTTTAGTACACCAACCATACGGTACTGGGAACCACAGACCGAGTTCTAACTCTGACTCACTACGTGACCAGGGGTGAGTCACATCCTCTCTCTCTGCCTGAGTTTCCCCATCTGTAAATTGGGGATAATACCTGTCTTATGTGATGCTTAATTCATTCCTATCCAGGAAGTGCTATTAAATGCTCAGATGGAAGTTGCTAGGGAAAGGGAAAGCATTGTCAAATCGTATCCACCACTGCAGAAAACTCCACCCAAATCCAGCCTAATGGAACAGAGGATGTTACAGGTAGAGAATTATAGTTCTCTTTACTCGCTGCATTTGCCATTCTTGTGATGCTCCTACACAGGGCCGGCTCCAGGCACCAGGCACCCAAGCACATGCTTGGGGCGGCACCTGGTAAGGGG
>NW_020677608.1:0-1149 GCF_002925995.2 Terrapene triunguis | reverse complement strand
GCCTCCATGATGTTGCCTTCACCTGTGCAAGCGGAGCACTCATAAAACGCACATGCCAGTTCCGTGGCCAGCTTTTCTCCTTCCTCTGTGCTGACCTGCCTGGAGTGGTCCAGGTCTGCTTTGTTCCCCACTAGGATCAGAGTAACATTCTTGGGTTTTTTAACTTCATCCAGCAAGTTCTTAAGTGGCAGCACTTCCTCAAAGCTGCCCCTGTCGGTGATATCGTAGACTAGCACAAAGCCTTCACCCCATCGTATGTGTCCTTCCTTCTGAATAGTGTCCTCCTGTTTGGAAAGAAGGACACCAGTTTAAGGAGAAGATCATACACTGGCTGAATACAGTGGGAAACTAATACAAGCCCTTCAGGTAGACATCCGTCCCCTAGGCTGGCCTCTCAATGACTGAGCAGGGTGCAAAGCCATTTACACCTGGGCAACGTGGATGTAAAACTACAACTTTTCTGATTTTACATCCATTCTGCAAAGGTGGAGATGACTGCACAGGGTGCAAGGCAGTGGAGAATTAGACCCTAAGGATCTATAGCTGTGAGCGGAATAATGTTGTTGTGTGTCCCTGTAGTAGATTTTGAGGAAAAGTCTGATAGGTTTGGATGGGTTTCTGGTGGTTTTCAGTGTGAGCACCTGCCAGTGTTCGGTAAGAGTGAATGGTGGCCATGGTGAGGCAGAATCTATAGTGTTTGTTTTGGTGGGTGTAGCTTACAAGTTATACTTGTGTCCTGGCTGTGCATGGCTGACCATAGTGTATGATCAGCTGGCTGTAGGAAGTGTCTGTTTGCCACCTATATCCAGGGCTGGTGCAACCACTAGGCAAACTAGGCGGCTGCCTAGGGTGCCAAGTGGTTGGGGGTGGACAAAATCGTGCTCCGGGGCGGCGGTGGAGTGGAGGTGAGCTGGTGCAGGGGGCGCGGGGAGGGCCACCTGCAGCAAGTAGGGGGGGGGGGCGGCACACAGGGGACCCGCTCCCCGCCCCACCTCACCTCTGCTCTGCCTCCTCCCCTGAGCACGCCGCCCCGCTCTGCTTCTCTCCCTCCTAGGCTTGCGGCGCCAAACAGCTGATTGGCGCCGCAAGGCAGGAGAAGTGGAGCAGCGACGGCGTGCTTGGGGAGGGGGAGGAAGAGAGGTGAGCTGG
>NW_020677607.1:0-3466 GCF_002925995.2 Terrapene triunguis | reverse complement strand
TTTTTCGCCTGGGGCGGCGAAAAAGCCAGAGCCGGCCCTGACTGGGGGTTGCAGAGAGCAGCCCAGGGCTAGGCCAAGGCAGCAGGTCCAAACCCTCCTTGCCAGTGATGAGTGGCCTATACTGCAGTCTGCCCCAGGGAGCGGGGGCTAGTTGGTGACTGGCAATGGCCTAGTCCTGAGGCAAGGTGGTGATAGTGGCTGGGGGTTCCCCTGGGAGGGGAGACCTAGTGTGCGGGTACTGCCAGGAGGCAGCACCCAGAGCAAGGGGCACCGGGGTCCTGGGAGGGACACGGGAGCTGGGAAGGAGAGGACAGGTGGATCACTGGCCTGCAGAGGGTGCTCCAGAGGCTGGAGAGCTAATTCCCTGGATGACCAGCAGGAGGTGCCGCAGGGGTGAGTCCATACCATTACAAGCTGACATTAAATATTTTTAAAACTTCAATAGATTTAAAAAAGGTCATGTTATATTTTTATACACAAAATTTCAAAAGCCAAAAAGGGCCATTAATTAATTTCTTCTCTTACCATTGCAGTTTCAGGCGTCTCATGGCTTCTTCTGAAACACACCAGCTGACTACATCAAAATTCTGTAAAAAATAAAAATGAAAAAAGTATGATATATATATATATATATATACTCTCATGCCTGCTTATTAACCATCATACATCACAACAGTCACACTACCATTGTTCTCAGCTAAAAGGTAGACATGCTGAACAGTTAGGGCTAGGCTTTACAACCCCTAAATTCATGAGCACTTACAGACGTAGTCCCATTAAACTAAGATACTACTTGTATGAAGGAACGCTCATGAATACAATTGAAGATTATGCAGTACAGGGCTCAATCCTGCAAGCTGTTGACTGTTCTCAACTCCTACTGACTTCCATGGGAGTTGTAGGTGCTCATTACCTTGCAACAATGAGTCCACAAGCACCCTAATGAACAAAAACAACAACAAAAAGAATAAAAAATGCCAAATGCAGAATTTACACAAGGAAATTTTACTTGTTGGATTCCACTGAATGGTTTTTTTGCGTTAAATGATAAACAAAACATCACTATAGGTAAAGTTAATTTTATTTTGCTTGGGAGGGAGAGAATAACATTCATCTTTCAGGTGAAGAATTTGAGCCTTACTGTTTGATTATAAACTGCTAAGCATGGCATGCACATCTTCAAATGTGGGTTTTATAACCTAAGGACTATATCTACAAAAGGGACTCAGTGTTCCAATGCTTAACTTGGATTCCTCTCCCTAGCAAAATCCACAGCCTTGAGTTAGGATCCCAAGCTCCAAGTACAATGCATATAGAGGTAAGTGCCTAAGAATAGGATCCACAAAAGCCGGCACACTAAGTAGTGAGTCACTTTAGCTAGCCAATAGGAAATGTTGGGGACCAGGTGAGGGTCGATGCCCTTCCCCTCAAAAATAGCTAGGCACTGAAGTCTGGGTCAGAGGAAGGAGTCTTCATTTACTTCAGCTTCTCAGCTGTGAATCCTCTCCTGGAGTTAAGCACCTATCCCATGTCGGGAAAGAGAGAGAGCCCAATGCCAGAGAACCAAAGTTACTCCACTTTGTTACCTTGCCGCCATTTTGTGCTAGGCCAGCACAGAGGTACCAGTCCACCTTTAGCTGAAGGTAGGGGAGCATGTGGCACCAAGAATTGGCAGGGAAAATAACAAGCAGTGGTAAGGCAGTTAATTATAAGGTTGGGAGCATTTAGATACTACGTTGCAATATTGGCACAGGCACCAAGGGCTCTGAGAAGATATTAAGCAAAAGTGAGATAAAAAAGTGTGGTATAAGAGTCAGTGTGTTAGTGAGAGAGTCACAGAGGAGCCAGAGCTGTCAATCTGTCAAGGAGTTTGTGAGTAAGCCAGTGAGAGAGTGTCAGAGAGTGAGAGTCGGTGTATGTGAGGAGAGCAGAGAGCAGTGTAGAACAGGAGAAGTGAGCTGTGTAAATAAAAGGGAAAAGAGCCTGTGTGTGTAGGAAGGACAGAGAAATAGAGAAGGTGAGGGAAGGTTAGAAAAAGAGATAAAGGTGACAATAAGAAACTTGAAGGAGACCTGAGAAAAGAAGAAGAATGAAGAGAAACCTGAGGAACTTGACCTGAGAGATGCTTAAGTACTGCAAGAAGGCTGCTGTCAATGACCTGTGGAAGACTGGCCATCAGAAGCAAGGCCTCTCCACTTCAGCATCACTTCCAACTGTATGCTATTGTGGTTTGGGATGCTCTTAGCCTACTGACAGGGATTGGTGTGTTACTAAAGTGTTGTTTTAGAAATACTACTTGTGTCAATAACTTATTGGACAGATGTGCCATGTCCTCTAGGTATTCCTGAGGCAACTCTAGCACAGAGAAAACCCTTGGGGTAACAAGCCCACCCTGTTATAGCCAATAACCTAGTGGTTAGGGCACTTACCTGGGATGGAGAAGATCTGTTTTCAAAACCCTGCGCTGCCTGATTCGGAGCAGAGACTTGATCCCACGGGCTCCTACATCCTGGATGAGTGTCTTAATCACTGACTTAAAGGATATCCTCAGCACTGGCATCACCACCATTTTTTTGTGAGCAAGGGACTAGGCACCTAATTCCAGCAGAGGGTTTATACTGTGAATCTCAACTGAAGAGGCACTCCCTCCAGCCTGGACTTAGGCCCCTAACTATCTTTGAGAGGGAGGGCTTTTTCACGACTCCATCCTTCTCCTCAGCATTTCCTATTGAATACCTTAAGCGGATCCCTGCTCATGTTGCTGGCTTCTGAGAATCCAATTCTTAGGTGCCTAATTCTCCCCATGCACTGTATAGGGAGCCTGGGCACCTAACTTGGGGCTGTGAATTCCACTGGGCAGCAGGGCATGTAATAGTTAGGCACTGCAATGCTTAAGTCCTTTGTGGAGCTAGCCCTAAGATACCAAATGGAGAATTTGCACAACAACCTGCTTATACAGGCACAATACTTTTTTCTATTACAAGCTGAATCCCCAGCTCCTTCTGAAGGCTGGATTCTCATTGAAATCAACAGGAACTTTTCCTGTGCATGAAGAATATAGAATTGGGCCTCAAGGCTTGTTTAATATCTTCAGGCATCATCAGGAAAAACTAATTCCATTCAATAAAATCACCACTTTTACTTATACAAATTTAACACAAATCAGAGGTTCATTCCCCCAAGAGCCAGCAAGACACAGAAAACAATCAGCAAGACTCAGCATCCAATTAAAAAAAACCCCAATCCCCTTTTAATAATATGAAAAACAAACCCTCGTCTCAAGTTTATTCCTTCCCCTGAGATTCTTCTCACTCCTGGATTTGCCAGGGGTCGGCAACCTTTCAGAAGTGGTGAGCCGAGTCTTCATTTATTTACTTTAATTTAAGGTTTCGCGTGCCAGTAATACATTTTAACGTTTTTTAGAAGGTCTCTCTCTGTGTCTATATATTATATAACTAAACTATTG
>NW_020677606.1:0-1506 GCF_002925995.2 Terrapene triunguis | reverse complement strand
TGGATGGAAACAAAGGGGGGCTGGTGGAAGCCCCAGAGAATTGATTTGAATGAGCATGGATGGAAACAAAGGGGGGCTGGTGGAAGCCCCAGAGAATTGATTTGAATGAGCATGGATTAAACAAAGGGGGGCTGGTGGAAGCCCCAGAGAATTGATTTGAATAAGCATGGATTTGCCTGCACTGTACACTTTATCTGCTGGGTAGTCCCAGACATCTATATAATAAAGTTGTGGCCTGATTAAAATCCATAACAAGTGTCTCCTGTCCTTCTTGCCGTGTACCCAGACAATGAGTTTTTTGTACTTTTCTCTGAAATATCTGGGACTCACAACTATCAGAGACTCAATGCTAGTGGTCTAGGTAGACCACTAATCTGATGTGGGAAGGTAATTCCTATGAGATGTAGGATAAAGCACTTATACCTAACCAGTAAGTCTTCTAGAAAGTATCTTCACCACTGTTTTACATAAATGATAACTTTGCATGAATGTTTAGATCATGAAGACAATGACATGTTTCAAAAAAGTGTCATATTTAGGACATTTCATCCTGCAGTGGATCACTCCTCTACACGTCAATGTTGTATCTTTCAGCTTTGTTTCAATTATCCATGTCCCTTAAATAAAGATGGTGGTAGCATCCTGCAGATGTGAAACATACTGTGGTTTTGTTTGTTTCCTCGGGGAAGAAATCCTATAGTGAGTCATTTACCGTCATATACTTCCAATTCAGTTCAGTAGTCTCTTATTTATTTCTCTTCTTTCCCAATTAATGTTTTATCTTTCGATCTCTCCTTGCCCATTATTCCATTTTAGTCTGTGCTTTTTCTGTGAACAGGAGTTGAAGGGGTGTGTTATCAGTTTATGAGCATAAATTCCAGTACAACGAGGTGAGACTACACCCTAACTTTGAAACACAGAGCATTCTCCTTTTAATACTTCTATATTTGGTAATTTTACTTTATAGCAATAAAAAAAAGCACAGATTACTCAAATGTAAGCAGAACAGCCACTTCCCCTAGACTAAACTGTATTATCTGCAAGTCTCAAAAGCCATTTGCTGGCTTCATTGTACATTTTAAATTATTGCCATTACTTGATGTACTGTCATTGTTCAGTTTAACTTAAAATCTAACCTGCATTGAAAGTTGTCCATTAGTGTAAGCTTTAATTTTAGGATTCCATATCCAAGCTTCTCCAAATTTAGGGAGGTGGAGCTGGATCTGGGAGCATCCTGGTTGAGCCCATTCTAGAGTTAGCCGAGAGGCAAGCATATCTGTTCTGAATTCAAATTTCCAAAATTCAGGTGGTTTGGATTTGGGGTTTTGGTTCAGCCCATCTCTAGTCCTGCCATTTATTGTCACTTCTTAAACATAGATGTAAAAAGCAACAGAGGGTCCTGTGGCACCTTTGAGACTAACAGAAGTATTGGGAGCATAAGCTTTCGTGGGTAAGAACCTCACTTCTTCAGATGACTTGCATCTGAAGAAGTGAGGTTCTTACCCA
>NW_020677605.1:0-2660 GCF_002925995.2 Terrapene triunguis | reverse complement strand
GGGACCTTTAAAATTCTAAACTAAAGCCTGTTTTCAGTTTCTTGTTTCTTTGATCCTTAATTGAGAACCCCGGAGAACAAAATCCTTCTTTTCACCTACAAAGCAAGTGAAATTCTCCAAGGCTGTGTGTCTGACACCTAACCAAGAGGTGCCATGTCTAGGGAGAAGACAGGAGGTTGGTCTAAGATTAGAGCTGTGATTTTCTAAGAGGCCTAAGGAGTTAAACACAAGTTCCCAAGGACTCCTTTAAGTCCATTAGGCCCTACTCCAGATGCTGGAATTCGACTACACAGATTGGTCACTCAATAATTGTCCTGTTCTGTTCATTCTCTCTGAAGGATCTGACATTGGCCACTGTGTGAAGACAGGATATTTATATAGGTGTAAATTTACAGTAACTCCATTGACCCGAGTGCAGGTTTTCTAGATATTTACCAGTGTAAATACCTCAGTGTGCATAAAGGTATTGCACATTATGTTCTCATGGAGACAATAATGTCAAGAGTTGATTATATTCATAAAGAAACACAGAATGAGATTATATTCATGGGAGAAAGATGGTCCTTTTATTTTTTGGATAATAGCCTTGACCCAATCATATCTACTCAGTGCCTTTGTGACGGAATACAGGAGATCAAGTTTGTTGGAACTTATTCCTGGTAGAGGAGATTTCTAGGAAGCCACGCAGAAGCTCTTTGGGAGTGGTGAGCATGGTGGGTAGCTGGCCATTCATTTAGTTTTAAGCTGGATAAACCCCTTTCTGTGTGGTTTCTCCCCTGTCTGGTACTGCATGCGTCCCTCATCCAGTATCACGGATGAGGGACGCATGCAAGGTCACACTGGCAGGCAGGACCATGAGGTAGGGGCGGGGCCACAGCTTTTCCAGAAGTACCAGAATGTTCGGTGTGGCGTTGCTTTCTAGAAATAATAAACCCCATAATGCTTTATGGAAATAAGCTTATGAGTGTAAATATGACATGACTGGAATATGTTTTATGTTATATGTGCTATTTAACATATCTCTGCAAAGGTTATGATCTACTGGATATATTCATCCTATTTACATGCATATATATTTTTGTATTTGAAGTTATGATACCTGAAAGAAACTGGAACAAAGGACAGTAACCCCAGGGGTGTGAGTAATTGCTGGACCCAGATTAGAAGGAGGCTAGTATGTAAAAGAAGCTTACTGGAACATCTCTGAGGGTGAGATTTCATCTGGAATCACTTTCTTACTGTATTAGGCATAGACTTGCGTGTTTTGTTTTATTTTATTATTCTTGGTAATTCATTTTGTTGTGTCTGTTATTACTTGGAACCACTTAAATCCTACTCTTTGTATTTAAGAAAATCACTTTTGACTTATTAATTAACCCAGAGAATGTATTAATACCTTGGGGGAGGGGCAAACAGCTGTGCATATCTATCTATCAACATTATAGAGGGTGAACAATTTATGAGCTTATCCTGTATAAACTTTATAGAGGGTTGTAGTGAGGCGGTGTGGCTCCCTGCCACCACAGAGACGGAAGAGCCCAGCCGGAGGCCAGAGTGGCCGGAGCTAGGGAGCACAGAGCCCATACCTCAGAGGGTCAGGCGGCAACCCGGAAGTATAAAGGTTCGCCCTCAGAGATCAGTAAGGCCTGAGCCATCAGAGGGGCCAGATACCTCCAGCCCAGCTCGTGACTGGGAAAACTCTGCGGCCCAAGGCAGCCGCTAGGACTGGCCGGACCTGCCCTGCGCCTGCTCCTCGGAGGAGTTGCTGAACCTGCCCTACGCTCGCTATCCAGAGGAATCTATGGTGCTGGACCAACCAGAGGACAACACTATGACCCAGGTACTACCCGAGGGGGAGTCTGGAAGTAGCCCAGGGGCAGCCGACCCTAGTCTGGCTGCAGCACTGCCAGAGCTCATGTCAGTATGTTGCGGGCAGGACCCCACTGACTATGCAGCGGGTCTTCTGCCGCTGCTAGGGCCCTGGGCTGGGACGCAGTGGAGTGGGAGGACCTGCGTCCCCCCTGCCACCCAACTCGTGGGTGGCAGTCTCCCCCTCTCCCAGGCCTGAGGAGGCTTGGGCCTAGTGCTATTGTTTGTATTGTTACTGCTCAGCCCTGCTTGAGGGCCTGAGCTCCTAACTCAGCATTGTTGCCCCGCCCTGACCTAGAGCCTGGGCTCAACACTATTTGTACTGTTGTTGCTCAGCCCTGACTGGGCCTGAGCCCTGATCGATTGTTGCCCCACCCTGACCCAGGGCCTGGGCTCCCTACTGTCTATACTGTTGTTGCTCAGCCCTGCCTTGGGGCCTGAGCTCTGAATCTGCATTGCCCTGCCCTGACCTAGGGCCTGGGCCTACTATTGATTGTACTGCTCCTGCTCAGCCCTGCCTGACGGTCTGAGCCCCTGACTCATTGTTGCCCGCCCTGACTCGGGCCTGGGCTTACATTGTTTATTTCAGTTACCGCAAGGGCTGCCGAGCAAGAACCCCGCGGACAGACAAATTCCCCGAACAATAACTGTCTGTAGTGAGCCGGTGTGGCTCCCCGCCACCCCGAAGAGGGTCGAGCCCCGGTTAACCCTTGTACAAGGGTAAAACTGATTTATTTTGGGTTTGGACCTGTTGCCTGCCCAGAACTGGGCCCGAGATGGCAAACAGGGTC
>NW_020677604.1:0-1360 GCF_002925995.2 Terrapene triunguis | reverse complement strand
CAAGTACTGAAGAGCAATCTCTTTACATGAAAGTGCAACTTACAAATGCAGGGTTTTTTTGGTTACATAACTGCACTCAAAAACAGAACAGTGTAAAACCTTAGAGTGTACAAGTCCACTCAGTCCTACTTCTTGTTCAGTCAATCGCTAAGGGTATGTCTACACTACGAGGGTAATTCGATTTTACTTAAATCGAATATGTGGAATCGATATTGCAAAGTCGAACGTGTGTGTCCACACTAAGGACACACTAAGGACAGTAATTCGACTTTGTGAGTCCACACTAACGGGCGAGCGTCGATATTGGAAGCGGTGCACTGTGGGCAGCTATCCCACAGTTCCCGCAGTCCCCGCTGCCCATCGGAATTCTGGGTCGAGCCGCCAATGCCTTCTGGGTAAAAAAAATTTGTCGTCATCCGTCCGTCACTAACGCCCTCCCTCCCTCCATGAAAGCGCCGGCGGGAAATCAGTTCGCGCACTTTTCTGGTCAGTGACAGCGCGGACGCCACAGCACTGCGATCATGGATCACGCTGCGACCATCGCTGCACTTGTGGCCGTTCTCAACACCTCGCAGCTTATCATACACCTTTCCCTGAGGCAGATGAAGAGTAATCAGGCGAGGAGGCTACGACACCGCCGTGATGGCCTGAAGTCGGAGAGTAGCACAGAGCTGTCAGAAACCACGAGCCCCAGCGCCCAGGACATCACGGTGGCAATGGGTCATGTGGATATCGTGGAACGGCGATTCTGGGCCCGGGAAACAAGCACGGACTGGTGGGACCGTATAGTGCTTCAGGTCTGGGATGAATCCCAGTGGCTGCGAAACTTTCGCATGCGGAAGGGGACTTTCCTCGAACTTTGTGAATTGCTGTCCCCTGCCCTGAAGCGCCAGAATACCAGGATGAGAGCAGCCCTCACAGTTGAGAAGCGAGTGGCCATAGCCCTCTGGAAGCTTGCAACGCTGGACAGCTACCGGTCAGTTGCGAACCACTTTGGCGTGGGCAAATCTACCGTGGGGGTTGTTGTCATGCAAGTAGCCAAGGCAATCGTGAAGGTACTGCTCCCAAAGGTAGTGACCCTGGGAAACGCGCAGGTCATCATAGATGGCTTTGCCGCGATGGGATTCCCAAACTGCGGTGGGGCTATCGATGGGACTCACATCCCTATCCTGGGACCGGACCACCAGGCCAGCCAGTACATCAATAGAAAGGGCTACTTTTCAATGGTGCTGCAAGCACTGGTGGACCATCGGGGACGGTTTACAAACATCTACGTCGGATGGCCGGGCAAGGTTCATGACGCTCGCGTGTTCAGGAACTCTGGTCTGTTTAGACGGCTGCAGGAAGGTATTTACTTCCC
>NW_020677603.1:0-1063 GCF_002925995.2 Terrapene triunguis | reverse complement strand
ACACTATTCATGTTTGCTGTATGGCAGTGGTGGGCAACCTGCGGCCCATCAGGTTAATCCTCTGGCGGGCCACCAGACAGTTTGTTTACATTTGCATGGCCGCCCGCAGCTCCCAGTGGCCATGGTTCGCTGTTCCCGGCCAATGGGAGCAGCGGGAAGCGGCATGGGCAGCAGAGAGCTGTGGGCGGCCATGCAAATGTAAACAAACTGTCTGGTGGCCCGCCAGCGGATTACCCTGACGGGCGGCAGGTTGCCCACCACTGCTGTATGGTCTAGACCAGGGGTCAGCTACCTACAGCATGCGTGCCAAACACAGCACGCAAGCCGATTTTGAGTGGCACGCTGCCAAGGTCCCGGCCCCCAGCCCCACTCAGCCCCCCTGCCCACTGCTCTCCCCTGCGGGGGCAGGGGGCAGAAGCTTGGTCCTGCGGCAGCCAAGCTTCCCCCCTCCCCCACTTCTTCCCCCAGCGTGGTGCTTTCTTGCCCCCCTCCTCCTCCCTGCCGCTGATCAGCTGATGGCCCTTGTGAGGGGGAGGGGAGGCGGAGGGGGAGGGGGACAGAGATGAGCGGCAGCGTGCTCGCTGCTCTTTAGAGGAGGTAGGGACGGGGCCTTGGGGAAGGGGGTGGAACAGGGCACCCTGTTAAAGATGTTAAAGAATGTGCATGAAATTTTCCAGCCCCCTGCCACGAGCCGCTCAAGGCAGAGGGCTGGGAGCACCCCCACGAGCCGAGCACCCCAGCCCTCTGCCCTAAACCCCCCCCACACACCCAGCCTTCTGCTCTGCACCCCCACCCCTCTGAACTCCCCCCTACACCCAGCCTTCTGCTCTGCACCCCCACACCCCTGAACTCCCCCCCACACCCAGCCTTCTGCCCTATACCCCCACACACCCCCAGCCCTCTGCCCTGACCCCTGAACCCCCACAGCCCTCTGCCCTGTACCCCCCCACACCCCCAGCCTTCTGCCCTGACCCCTGAACCCCCCCACACCCCTGACCCCTGAACCCCCCACACCCAGCCCTCTGCCCTGCACACCCCCCAGCCCCCTGCCCTGTACCCCCCC
>NW_020677602.1:0-6250 GCF_002925995.2 Terrapene triunguis | reverse complement strand
GGGAGGGCAGCGAGCCCGGCTGTGGCCCCGCTCTCCCCGGCGGCCGAAGCGCCGCGCCGCCCCCCTCCAGGTGCCGCCCCAAGCACCAGCTTGGTTGCCTGGTGCCTGGAGCCGGCCCTGTTTGTTAGCATTCCGTCATTGAGGGTTTGTCAAATATGACTAGACAAACAAAATGTGAATGAAGTAAACAAACAAACAAAAAAAGCCCCAAGCAGTTGTGCATCAACAAGTAAAATTATGGGCCACCTCTTCGGATGAGTCATTAATTTTATGTCCATGTGGGTTCACTCATTAGTCTGTTGAGTTTTGACCTTTAACTTGATCTTGGGAGCATTATGCTTTATGCTTACATGCTTAATGATGGTTAAAAGATGGAAACAAAGGGTAGGAATAAATAGTCAGTTTTCACAATGGAGAGAGGTAAACAGCAGGGTCCCTAAAAATCTGTACTGAGACCAGTGTCATTCATTACATTCATAAATGATCTGGAAAAGGGAGTAAATATTTGCAGATGATACAAAATTACTCAAAACAGTTATGTCCAAAGTAATGGCAAAGCGTTACAAAGGGATCTCACTAAACTGGGTGATTGAGTGACAAAAAGGTAGATGAAATTCAATGTTAAGTGCAAAGTAATGCATATTGAAAAAAATAATCCCAACTATACATACAAAATGATGGTGTCTAAATTAGCTGTTACCACTCAAGAAAGACGGTGGAGTCATCATGGATAATTTTCTGAAAACATCCACTCAATGTGTAAGGGTAGTCAAAAAAAGCTAACAGAATGTTAGGAACCATTAGGAAAGGGGTAGATAATATCATAGGAAATATTATAATGCCACCATATTAATCCATGGTATGCCCACACCTTGAATACTCTGTGCAGTTCTGGTTACTCCATCTCAAAAAAGATATATTATAATTGGAAAAGGTACAGAAAAGGGCAAAAAAAAGTCATTAGGGGTATGGAACAGCTTCCACATGAGGAGAGATTTAAAAGACTGACAGTTCTGCTTAGAAAAGAGATGATTTGGGGGGATATGAAAGAGATCTATAAAATCAGGAGTGGTATGCAAAAAGTGAATAGGGAAGTATTGTTTACCCCTTGACATAACACAAGAGCCAGGGGTCATCCAATGAAATTAATAGACAGCAAATTTAAAACAAAAGAAAATACTTCTTCACATAACATTCAGTCAACCTGTGGAACTCATTGCCAAGGGATATTGTGAAGACCAAAAGTACAACTGGGTTCAAAAAAGAATTAGATAAGTTCATGGAGGATCTTGATCAATGGTCAAGTTAGTCAGGGATGCACCACATTCTCTGAGTTTCCCTAAACCTCCAACTGCCAGAAGATGCGACTGGACAACAGGGGATAGATCACTTGAAATTGCCGTATTCTGTTCATTCCCTCTGAAGCATCTGGTACTGGCCACTGTCAGAAGGCAGGATGCTGAGCTACATGGATCACTGATCTGACCCATTATGGTCATTCCTATGTACATATGCTAATATTAAAGCTGTAATACAAGCAGGAAGAAACACAGGTATAGTACCACAGGTGTGAGGCCTAATAAAGTCAATGGAGCCTAACAGTTAGTATAAGGATAGCATGAATATTTGACCTAGAGTTACAAGAATTAGTAATATGTATATTGTGACAAACAAGAGCACTGCAAAAGTACAAAATAACAAAATCCTAACGAAATCCTAGGGGATTTTTGGTATGTGTAACTGAGATTAATCACTTTATTGTATTGGAAACACTGGGAAATATATTATTACATTGTTCACACACATAGCTTTTACTAGCAACCAGAACCCCAATTATGGTTTCCAGGAATCCCACATACGAACAGGGGGCTGGTGGGCAATTTAAATATGGTCACCGGACATGTGTGGATGTACAGAACAAGAGTCTAAAATCATGTTTAACCCTTCCGCCAGGTGAAGTTGGAAGCAACAAGGGCCAAGTTCAATATCTAGGGGCACCTCTTAACAATACAAAAGAGAACCAGTGCAAGCCCCCACCCAATAATCTGGGAAATCTAAACAGCATCCCTTGGTAGAGGCAATAATTCCCTACTTGTAAGCATTGAGTCTATGTATAACAAAAGATAACTTTTATAAAGAAAAGGGAAAGGGAACCCAGCATTAATTTGGGAAAACACCACAACCACATTCAAAAGCATGTGACCATGTGCAAACCCAACCCCACAGTACATTGGGCAGTGTTCTTTGCCTCAGTTTCTCACCTTGTAGTGTGAAAGTCTGAGCAAACGTCCCTTTAACAAACCAATCCTCTTTCCCTCCGAAGCGCCCCACTCACAGTTGGTTGTCCTTAGTCAACAAAGACCCAGGTTTCAGAGGTGCATTCACAATGGGTTCACCTCCCATCCCTGAAAAGGGGGGAGGGGAATATCGAGCAATGCCTCCATTGCTGCTGCCACCTCTGCGGTTGATTCACTGTTGCTGCTGCTGCTATCTCTGCCACCGTGGGCTGCCACTTCTGCCGCTGCTCATCTCTGCTGCTATCACTGCTGCTGGTGCTTGCTGCTCACTGCCACATCTACAATGTCGTGTTCTGAGGTTCCCCCACTTAGCCCTGCTCTAGGTGATGTCATTGGATAATAGGGAACCTCTGTGTTGCTGCCTCTTTGTTGTCTGTCACTGCCCCCATACCATGTCTAAGACTTAGCCCATAGAGCTGATCATCAGTGATGAACAGAAACCAGGACACCCAACTGAGTCCAATCAGCTCTGTCCATAAACACTAGAGAGCATAGGGTCAAATGGTGTCTAATACTCTTTAGGCAGAGTCTACATTATCAATTAGGAATACCTGTCCCCGATCCTTTCTCATCTTCAGTGGGATTTAGCATCCCTACCCACTGCTTAGCAAGTGGGATTCAGTTTTGGGTGACACCCTCAATCAGGGTATATGAAGCACAGTTCTGCTGCCCTTAACTCATACAATAAGGATAACAAATTTCATGACTCATCCATTCAAATACTAAAGTGAATTGTAACCCAAAACCAGATAAAATTGATCACTTTGGCAAAGCTGAACACCTGGGCAGAGTGGGTATAAATAAAATCTGCTCCTGAAGTCTTTTTCCCCCAAGGCATCACTAGATCTCAAGAGAGAGCTTGAGGATGAGAGGATGGTAGAAACCTGGAATGTCATTCCCACTTATGGTGCTTCTCCACTTACTTTTTCTTCCATCGTCTTCTCCTCTGATATTTCTGATAATTTTCCAGTAAGTTGTGAATATGTACAGTGCAGGGGATTGTTTTGCTATACTTATATTGCTTTCCTATTATTTCTATTTTACTTGTATTTATTTAAGCACTAAATAAAGTTCTCATGTCTCAATGTGTGATCACCAAACTCATCTCCTATAATACATTTACTTAGCCACCGCAGTAAAAGAAACGGTTATTAGTGATTTATGCATTTTGCACTCTAAATTAATCAAAAGCTACAAGTCTGTCTGGAGTGCCGACCCAGGTGCCAGCTAGGATGGTAGTTTAAATCTGGATACCTTCCCACTGGAATTGAACGGAGGCCACCAACTCATTTTACACAGGCCAGCAGGTGGTCATGTCATTCAGATATGAATGACCTGGGCTAAGTTTGAAACAGTATAGAATAGCAGAAAGCTCCATATCCTATTACCTATCCCCTTAGTCAATCAGCTAAAGCATTCAATCCTACTTCTAAACTAGCAGTAGATAGGACAGATATTTTATACATCTCTATATCCTTATTTATGAATTACTGTAACAAGAGGGCTAAGGGATCACCTCAAGGCCTACAGCTATATTTCTGTTGCAATGTTTGCACGCTGCTCCAGCAAGTTGTTTCACATGTCCTGTTGTGCAATACCAGGCTTTCAACTTTATCAGGTTCAGAAGGAACTTGCAGCTACCTCTGTTAGGGATGGAGAAGTTTATAATGGTGTTGTTATTGTTTAGATGACTGAGGTTTTCAAGACAGGAAAGAACCCTTATGGAATAAGGTTTCTGAAATGTGACCAAACCAAAAGTAACTGAAAATAAGTTTGGCCTGAGGACTGTAAAACAAAAATTGAAATTGGTCTCAGCCCATTTCCTAGGTTGCAGCTGTGCTGCCGACAATACCACTTATTGACCACAATACCACTTAGTCACAAGAGAGAAAAAAACAAGTTGGGTTCAGCGTCTGAACCCCAGTTGTTTAAAGTTTTCACACAGCAGACTTGGCCAATCACTTTAAAAGGACAGGCTTTTTTCCTGTTAGATTTGCTCTTAAAAAAATATGTGTCAGTGTGGAAACTTGTTTCACTCCAGCATAATTTATAAAGAGCCAAAATCTGCCCCAGTAATGCCTCAAGGAAAGAATTTATCCCACTGGTAGCTCCTTGACTTGTCGAGGCGATAGGAATGCAAATGATGTAACTAAGATGATAGCTAATCAATCAATTGAAGTTTAGATCTTTTATAACCATTACAAACATTTAATATCAGACTTCATTTGGGACAACATTTAATTCTCAGTGCCCATTGGCCAAAAGCTTCTCGGCAAATTATTAAGATTACATAATATCAAAATTACTCAACAAGACAACATCATCAGGTCAGCTGCTGAAAGAGAAACTGTAATAACATTGCCCTTCCCTTTCCTCCTACATCAAAACCATACAAGAACCAACAATTATACAGAAAGCATGTTAAAATGGAAACAAAAAGGTCTTGAGCTTTGCTCTGAAGAATGCCACAAAGATACCTCTTGGGCCATTTGGTGATGATGGAGAAACAATTCCAGACTTGGGGGCCTACAGAAGGAGTAAAGACTTTTCCCTCACCCATACTCCCACCCTCTGTTGTACTTCTAGACTGTGTTTTTCTTAACCAGCTTGCAGGAAAAAATGGGGGGAAATATTTAAAATTCACATATGTGCCTTGGTTTACACAGACACTATGAACGAATGCCTTGAAAGTATGTGTACCATACAATTATCCTTGGTTGTAAGGAATATGTCAGGCATTTGCATACTGGCATGTTTGTCATTGAACTCTGCTGGCTGTACCAATGGAGCAGCATCACTAGCCCATTTGGATGGGAGCTGTGGTTTCAGTGTCAAAGAGTTTACTACTTTTGTTCCTGTTACTGCATATGCTGGACAGTAATAACTATTAAGATTTCAATATTTACACTTTGGATGTTGACTTCTTAACAGCTACTACCACACAGATAAGTGAACTGGTGATTATGGTACCTTTAGATACTCCACACAGCTACAAATTCATTACACCCATGTCTGTCAGCCTTTTCAGGTTATTCAACGTCAGAACTGTCCATGACACCCTACATTTACTATAAAAGAATAAAAAAGTCTGCATGATTTATTTGTGTGTGTGTTTCAAGATGTTGACAGAACACCTGACACTGAAGGGTAAGTGTGTGCAGGGAGTGGCAGAGTGAGATTTTCTTTGTTTTCGACTATAATAAAATTTTCAAACACCTCATGAACCTTTCACAATTCTCGACTGATGAGCATCTCCTGCCCTTTGGGTGCTGCAAAACCTGTAGGCCGCTCCCATAAACAAGAATCTCAGAACTGAATAGTCTGACTGTGTTTGAAGGGGATGGGATCCCAGCTCCCACTCCCATAGTCCTTTCAGTATAGTTTCCCAATTCCTTGACCCTGGAAGGGATTGGCTATAGTTCTAGCAACTGCTTGCAGGCTCGCCTTGGGGCTTGCCAAACCCATCTCGCTTGGCCAGTGTGCCAAGGTCTGCTCTCTCCATGTAGGATCAGTGTGACCTTCTTGAAGGCGGCTTCCCGGAAGCCTTCCAGGAGTCTCTCTTGGGAGCTGTAGAACTGCTGTCTGCTCTCTCCCAGAGCTGCCCAGCAACTGACTGTAATCGTCTACTTTTTAAACCATTATTCCAATCCTGACATGATCGACAGGGTTGGAGAGCCCGGGCCAACCTTTCCCACAGCAGCTTTTTAACCCCTTTGTGACCAGTGTGGGGTTTATACCCTCCCCCAACACAGGACCCAAATACCTTTCTTGAGCCACCTTCCTCCCCAAGCATTGTGACCCACCAGTTGAGAAACACTATATTGTACCATCTGGCATAACAATATTTGTAACTGGTTTCAGAGTGGTAGCCGTGTTAGTCTGTATCAGCAAAAACAACAAGGAGTTCTTGTGGCACCTTAGAGACTAACAAATTTATTTGGGCACAAGCTTTC
>NW_020677601.1:0-2063 GCF_002925995.2 Terrapene triunguis | reverse complement strand
TTTTGGCTGCTTGGGGCGGCCAAAACCCTGGAGCCGGCCCTGCCTGCGGTGGACACAGACCATGGGAAGTTCCACCTCAAATGTTTGACAGACAGCAGGCTCATGGCTTCTAATTGGCTCCCTGCCCTAGATAAACCCAAGGGGCATTCTAGGAAGTGTCCAGGCAACAGTGCAGATCTTCTGTAGCTGCCATAACCATTCCTGCTCCTAGTGCTTTCATTTCTGGCTAAACCGTGGCATGATTTGGACTTCTTCTCCTGACTGGGATCCTGAAACTTGACTTGGACTCTGACCCTTGGTATTGACTTTGGCCTAGATCTGACTACAAACTCTTCTGTTACTCCCAGATTCAGGTTTGCCCGTGCTCTGACCCTTCGCCCTACCTGCACTTGTTGGGACCCTGACAAATATGCTACATGAGCCAGGACTACTAATGTCTGGAAGACTCTGAAATAGGTAAGTTAGACTCTAAAATGCTACTCACTGCTTCATGGTCAAATTAATATTCTATGACTTAGAGGTTGTTGGCTTGTCACTTGTTCAGATGAGCTCAAATGAATCCATGAAGTGTATGGTGAAGTTGTGGAGTCCATGTGGAGTCCACCCCCTTTGTGGTTCAAGGGCAACAAGCCAGTAAATTAGGTTTGATGTGAAGATACATTATAGTGTTTTTGGCTCAGTCTTCATGACTCATTGCCATACTAGGTTTGGAGGTGTTGATTCAGAAACTTGAATGTCCTCTGGTCTGGTCCAAGTGTAACTTCTTTGACTTAGACTGATATTCATCAATGCAGGTCTTTACCTAAAATATATGACACTTCTTAAATATCTCTGCTTGTTATCACATATACAAAGATCTAGACTTCTGTTAGGATTAATTATTTTCCTATGTTCTTGTCTTCCAGGCAGGTGAAGAAGTCTCTGGGGTGGCATATTTATGGATGAATCTCATCTCCTTTTTGAATAACATGATATTATTATCGATACATTCCTTATAACAAGGTATTTGTGTTGGTGAGTATCTGAGTGTCTGTTGCTGGGACAGTTTGTCAGTTTGACCATGTGCTTCATTGCTTGCTTGTTTGTTTGAAAAGTGTGAATTGGGAGTGCTTTGTTCCAGGTGGGCCTTGAGTGGGCCTGACTGGTATATAAGGGCAGTCAGCAGCGAACCAGCTGAGCGGCGAACAGCAGAGGCTAACAGAGGGAGTTCGCCTGGAGAGAGCTCACTGAGGCTTTCATCTGCAGGTTCCTCTGAGTAGTTACTGCAACAGCTGAGGAAGCTCTTAAGAGGAAGGTGATAGGGAAGGTGAGCAATCAGCTGTTGTAACCTGCACAGGTTGTTCCCTGTTTGTCTTTCTTCCACAAGACAGAAGCGACTTTGTCTGTACAAAGTGCAAGCTGGTCTCCATATTGGAAGAGAAGGTTCGAGGTCTGGAGAAACACGTATCGACTCTGCATTGCATAAGGGAAAATGAAGATTTCCTGGACAGACGTCAGGAGATGCTTCTACGGCCACAACGTTCTGAAGATTCAGAGCAGGCGCAGCAGGGACAGAAGGATGGTGAAGAAGTTTGGCAGCATGTGACCTCCAGAAGGAGAAAGAGGAGCATCCATGCACCAGCAATGGAGATACAGGTGAGCAATCGTTTCCATGTTCTCTCTACAGGTACTAATGCGGAGAGTGGACTAGATGACACATCTGAGGGAAGGGAGCAGAAGGAGACTCCACCGATTGGAAGGCAAAAGATGCACTGTCCTAGGGATGAGGGTTCCACAACCACCACTCCCCAGAGGAGGAGGAGGGTGGTGGTGGTCGGGGACTCCCTCCTCAGGGGGACTGAGTCATCTATCTGCCGCCCCGACCGGGTAAACCGAGAGGTCTGCTGCTTGCCAGGAGCTAGGATTCACAATGTGACGGAGAGACTGCCGAGACTCATCGAGGCCTCGGATCGCTACCCCTTCCTGCTTCTCCACGTGGGAACCAATGATACTGCCAAGAATGACCTTGAGCGGATCACTGCAGACTACGTGGCTCTGGGAAGAAGGATAAAGGAGTTTGAGGC
>NW_020677600.1:0-3460 GCF_002925995.2 Terrapene triunguis | reverse complement strand
CTGGAGTCAAAGTCAGGATCTCACCAAGGGTTGGGGCTACAGTCAAGCTCAGGAGTCATGCCAATGGCTGAGCCAGAATCAGTGTCTGGAGTCACACAGAGGATCAGGACTGGAGTCCGAGTCAGGCAGCCACGCAAAGGGTCAAGCCGGAGTCAGATAGCAGTACTGCAGGTCAAACCTGAGTCAGGAACAACGCCAGGGCCAAGCCAGAGTCAGGGTCCAGTCCAGCAGCAGATCGGGAGTTCACTCATTTGTTTGGACAACTTCACATGACTCCTGCTGGCGTAATTCATCCATCCGAATGTCTGCTCCAATCAGGAGCTTTGTAGACAGATCCTCTGGTGGGCCAGAGTTCCACTAGCCCCTCCCCTGCTGGCTCTAGAGAGCTGTTGGGTTGTAGTGACGGTCTCTGTGCACTGAGGTTCAAAACCCACCATTCTTCACAACCTGACACTTGACTATACATTGCGATCACAAGGGAGAGGATTTTCTTACAGCTTCCCCATTTGGCCCCAATCTCTCTGAAAGGGCTGTCTCCATGTCTACTGGGATATAATCAGTGCAGTTTGGGAGAAATGTTGTGAAAGCCACAAGGGGTAGTAATTAACTCATTAATTAAAATGCATCTTAGATCCTGCAGAAGATGCTGTTGTCCTTCTCCAGGGAGAGAACATTTGTGATATGCACACCTGCACACACACACACTCACTATCCCATGATCATAGAGAAACACACACAAGGCCACAGAGAAATCTGCCAATAAACATCCCTCCCACCTCCATGTCCCAGCAGGCAAAGAACAATAGGCACCTACCAGATACCCCTGGCTTCTCTTCTCACCAGCCACTTAAAATCCCAGCAGCTTTTCTCTCTCTTCTCTCAGAGTCTTCAAATGGGCTTGTATTTTTTCCTGACAAACAGAAATGATTTGGTGGGTTTATTTTGAAGGTTATAGGGGGTGAATGAGGTGTTTTTCCATCCAAAATTCAAGATAACAGTCAGTCTTCCTAGATAGACTAGGTGGGTAAGGCAATATCTTCTGCTGGCCCAGCTCCTGTTGGTAAGAGAGCCAAGCTTTTGAGCTTACACACACTTCAGCTCTGGGGAACATACTCTTTCCCAGGCCTGAAGA
The DNA here is from genome assembly GCF_002925995.2 of Terrapene triunguis. Lineage (NCBI taxonomy): Eukaryota > Metazoa > Chordata > Testudines > Emydidae > Terrapene > Terrapene triunguis. The sequence goes on along the minus strand of NW_020677600.1, from coordinate 2,328 downwards.
AGAGCTCTGGGTAAGTTCGAAAGCTTGTCGTGCACGCACAGAAGCTGGCCATGAGCAGATATTACTTCACCTACCTTGTCTCTCTAATATCCCGGGACCAACACAATTACAACAATACTGTGTACAACAGTGGGTCTTTCTAGAGGTAGGGCATCAGACACCAAGGAAATGAAACCTTATTTATGGAAATTGGGCGGGTTTTGTATTCAGATTGTTTGAAGTTATTATGTTCACTTTCTCCACTGGTGTCTCATGGTGGTGAATCTATAAAGCTGTTTTTGAGAAGATTTAGCAAACAGTGACACCAATCCCAGAAGCCACCGGGGGCAGCCATATAGGCCGGGAATGCTCAAAGGAGTCCAACTCCATTGACTTTCAGGCCTGTACCCCTGGGGATTGGACGGGTTGGAGAGCACTGATCTAAGGCCTAGGGCAAACCCCATTAGATGTGTTGATTTGTGTTAGGAACAGCTGGGGTTTGCCCTAGTGCTGTCCTAGCCCCTTTCTGTGGCAATGGCCTCTGGGTAGCTCCCCCAAAGTCCCTAGCAAAGGTCCCAGAAGCAGTGGATTCTGGCAGATTTCTAAAGGCTGCCTGGTGGGACTAATGGAACCACTTTGGCTGGTCCTTGCCCATGAACACACTAGAAGAAGTCAGACTGACACAGGTCCACACTGCCCAGGGGTTAGTTTTGCTGAAGATAAGTCTAATCCCAGTAGCATGTGGCATGGACCTGAGCTGTCTGGAGCCCTTGTGGGTGTGGCCTCAAGATGCTCATGGTCCCACGCAGTGTTCAGCACAGTGATTTCCTCTAGTGCAGGCCGGCAGCATCTGAGTTTAACCCCTCATGGAGCAGCACAGGAATTCACAATCCCAGTGAGAAACCTCCTCTCCCTGCTGGGCCTGGGGCCTGTATCAAGGAGTCTTTTCCTCCTACTGTCTGCACTTCATCACTGCTCAGCGCTGCTGAAAGGGGCAGAGTAGCCTAGTGGTTGGGGCACTGAACTGGGCCTTGGAAAACCAGGTTTTAATATTCAGCTCTGCCACTGATCTGCTGAGTCAACTTGGACAAGTCACTTCCCCTCACTGTGCCTCAGTTTCCCCTCCCACCCTTTGTCTGTCTTCTCCAGTTAGACTGTAAATGGCTTGGGGCAGGGATTGGCCATCACTGGGTTTTGTGCAAGGCCCCCTGCAATCGAGGTCAGATCTCACCTGGGGTCTGTAGGGGATGCAAATAACAATAAACACTGTGATACAACCAGTAATACCAGCCACAGCTTGTAACTCCCCCTATCAGTTTTCATGCAATGAAGGCTACACACAGCTGAATGACACAGTTACACCATTAACCTGTAATTAACATCCAGAGTTATTACCCATTAGACTGGACAGCAACTCAGTACCTTGTACTCCTGGGTGGCTTCCTGTATGGGAACCACTGTGTGAGTGCGGTGAGCCCGGGACTCTCTGCAGATCACACAGATGGGGGTTTGATCCTCTTCACAGAACAGTTTCAGAGCCTCCAGATGTTCCCCACACACCCCGTCCCCTCCTGCTCCCTTTGCTGCTTGTAAACTCAGCCGCTTGGCGATTTCTAGGACATTTGCCAGCTGCCTGTTGGGCCTGAGGTTTCTCTGTTGCACAGTTTGTCTGCACTGAGGGCAGGAGGCGGCTGTATCGGATCCCTCCCAGCACTGGCCGATGCAGGCTCGGCAGAAATTGTGCCCACACTCCAGAGTGACAGGTTCTGTGAAATACTCCAGAGACAGATGGGACATGTAGCTTCCTCCTGAAGACTTTCCACGGGGTTGTCTGCAGCCATGGCTCCCTCTGGACAGTGGAACAGGGTTAGTTTCATAGGCGTGCACACGGGGTGTGCCAGGTGTGCCCAGGCACACCCTAATACAGGGGTGGGCAAATTGGCCCCCTCTCCTGGCACGGCAAGCCGCGGGGTCCGCGCTCCCAGGCCAGAGCACCCGGAGGAGCACAGCAAGCTGCCGGCCCTTCCCCCATCTTCCTCCCTCCCCATGAGCCATGCCGCCGCGCGCAGCGCTCTGGGGGCCGGGGTTCTGCGGGGAGTTAGACACGCTCCCCCCCTCCCCATGAGCCATGCTGCCGTGTACGCAGCACTCTGGGAGCCAGGGCTGCGTGCTCCCGTGGGTCAGTGTTTGACTCTGCAGGGAGGCTAGGAGCCTCATCTCATGGTAAGGGGTCCGGGGTCAGGGGGGTTGGATAAGGGGTGGGGGCAGTCAGGGAGCAGGGGGGATTGGATGGGGCATGGGAGTCCCAGGGTCTCTCAGGGGGCGGGGGGTGGATAGGAGTCAGGGCAG
>NW_020677599.1:0-8976 GCF_002925995.2 Terrapene triunguis | reverse complement strand
GTTCGACTTTCTAATATCGATTGCACATATTCGATTTAACTAAAATCAAACTACTCTCGTAGTGTAGACATACCCCTAGAGTAGGAATGGAGTAATGGCTGGTTTCTCTCTTCTGTTTCTTACTCTTTACTTTGAAAGTTGCCTAAATACAGGGAGGCTCAGGTTTGAGAGGACACCACTACATCTGGTTAAAAAATTTCTATTAGCTATTTTCCCATGGCGAAGGGGAACAAGCTATTCCACTATAAAGCACTATATACTAGTATCACTGCATCCACACTCGGGGTTGGACTGGTAGAAGTATACTGGTAGAAAATCATGCCCTAAGTGAAATGGTGAATTCAGTACAGAAACTGTGTGTAGAGCATGACAAGGACTTCCATGTGAGCACGTATCGCTTATATTTCAGCAGCATGTAGTGGCTCCAGCGTGGATTGTGGCAGATGCCGTGCAGTCCCTACTCCAAAGAATTTACATTCTAAATAGTCATAGGAGCAGAACCAGAGGCGCAGAGAGAAATGAGTTGGTTAAAGTCACACAGAGCAGGTCAGAGTTGGGAATAGACCACAGGTCTCCTGCCCCCCTGGCCTCTCCACTAGACCATGCTGCCTAATTTAGGATGCCCCTTAATCTAAGGCCCAATGAAGTCAATGCAAAAACTCCTGGTGTCTTGAACAGTATCAGCAGTTGATCCTGGAGGTGGTTTCTTAAAAGCCAATTAAATATTCTCCACCATTTTCATAACTCGGTGTTATGTTTTCCAATCTTAACTCTGAGCCACACCACATCGGCTTTTCAGGTCTCTCCTGTTAGCTTGGATTGTTAAATCAGATTCCAAGAGATCTGTACATGCCACCTCCAACTGCACCAGCATCTTGTTAGTAGGGAAAACTACAGTACTCAGAGGTGTTTGTGCCTGTACCTACCAGTCATACATTCCTATCTGACATGACATAAGGCACTGCACTTTGCGGGACTCCTGGGGAAAAGAAAAGGCATTATGGTTGGTCATGGTGTTCATGACATCAGAACTCAGTGCTTTACACTCCATTGAATCAGCTCAGTTTCCGGTTGGGTCTAATCCTTGATTTTAACTTCAAGGAGAATCTGAGTTTCTCCTTTGGAGGGTTACTTTGTTGTTGTTGCTGCATGTGAAAGGCAGTGGGGTCATACACATCCCTGGGCTATCTTTGAACAGTTATTTATTCTTTCCCAAAGCCAAAGTAAAGCAGTGTGATTTAGCAGAGAGATGAAAACTAGAATGAGTCTTTTTAGTGAATTGTAAATGCTTCTGAGAGATAAATAGCAACAGACAGAACTGCACATACAATAGTAGGTTTAAATATCATCAGGATTATAACACAGGCCAACTAAAACCAAAGCTGGCACTCCATCCCTACTGCACTGTGTTGTGGAAGAGAAAAGAGACAACATACGTAAAGACAGGGAGTTAACCAGACTTTGAAATCCCTGGCCTTTGTCAGTTTGTCTCACAACCTGAACTGCATGTCTTTCTGCATTCAGCAGAAAGGGAATGCTAAGGGAAATTAGAGAGGCTATCAAAGCCTAGGTCTACACTACGGGGGGAGGGGGGGTGTCGACCTAAAATACGCGAATAGCGTAGCTGAAGTTGTGTATTTTAGGTCGACTTACCTGGCTGTGAGGACGGCGGCGAGTCGACCGCTGCCGCTCTCCCGTCGACTCTGCTTCCGCCTCTCGCTGCGGTGGAGTTCCGGAGTTGACGGCAGAGCGATCAGGGATCGATTTTATCGTGTCTACACTAGACGCGATCCCTGATAGATCCCCGATAGATCGATCGCTACCCGCCAATCCGGCGGGTAGTGAAGACGTGCCCAAAATAAAGAACTCAATAATAGTGGGGGATTTCAATTATCCCCATATTGACTGGGAACATGTCACCTCAGGATGAAGTGCAGAGGCAAAATTTCTCAATACTTTAAAGGACTGCTTCTTGGAGCAGCTGGTACGGGAACCCACAAGGGGAGAGGCAACTCTCGATTTAGTCCTGAGTGGAGCGCAGGAGCTGGTCCAAGAGGTAACTATAACAGGATCGCTTGGAAATAGTGACCATAATATAATAACATTTAACATCCCTGTGGTGGGAAGAACATCTCAACAGCCCAACACTGGCATTTAATTTCAAAAAGGGGAACTATGCAAAAATGAGGGGGTTAGTTAAACAGAAATTAAAAGGTACAGTGACTAAAGTGAAATCCCTGCAAGCTGCATAGACGCTTTTCAAAGACACCATAATAGAGGCCCAACTTAAATGTATATCCCAAATTAAAAAACAAAGTAAAAGAACTAAAAAAGAGCCACCGTGGCTTAACAACCATGTAAAAGAAGCAGTGAGCGATAAAAAGGCCTCTTTTAAAAAGTGGAAGACAAATCCTAGCGAGGGAAATAGAAAGGAGCATAAACGCTGCCAAATTAAGTGTAAAAATGTAACAAGAAAAGCCGAAGAGGAGTTTGAAGAACGGCTAGCCAAAAACTCTAAAGGTAATAACAAAATGTTTTTTAAGTACATCAGAAGCAGGAAGCCTGCTAAACAACCAGTGAGGCCCCTGGATGATCGAGATACAAAAGGAGCGCTTAAAGACGATAAAGTCATTGCAGAGAAACTAAATGGATTCTTTGCTTCAGTCTTCACGGCTGAGGATATTAGGGAGATTCTCAAACCTGAGCCGGCTTTTGTAGGTGACAAATCTGAGGAACTGTCACAGATTGAAGTGTCACTAGAGGAGATTTTGGAATTAATTGATAAACTTAACATTAACAAGTCACTGGGACCAGATGGAATTCACCCAAGAGTTCTGAAAGAACTCAAATGTGAAGTTGCGGAACTATTAACTATGGTTTGTAACCTGCCCTTTAAATCGGCTTCTGTACCCTATGACTGGAAGAAAGCTAATGTAACACCAATATTTAAAAAGGGCTCTAAAGGTGATCCCGGAAATTACAGATCGGTAAGTCTAACATCAGTACCGGGCAAATTAGTTGAAACAATAGTAAGGAATAAAATTGTCAGACACATAGAAGAACATAAATTGTTGGGCAAAAGTCAACATGGTTTCTGTAAAGGGAAATCGTGTCTTACTAATCTATTAGAGTTCTTTGAAGGGGTCAACAAACATGTGGACAAGGGGGATCCAGTGGACATAGTGTACTTAGATTTCCAGAAAGCCTTTGACAAGGTCCCTCACCAAAGGCTCTTACGTAAATTAAGTTGTCATGGGATAAGAGGGAAGATCCTTTCATGGATTGAGAACTGGTTAAAAGACAGGGAACAAAGGGTAGGAATAAATGGTAAATTTTCAGAATGGAGAGGGGTAACTAGTGGTGTTCCCCAAGGGTCAGTCCTAGGACCAATCCTATTCAACTTATTCATAAATGATCTGGAGAAAGGGGTAAAAAGTGAGGTGGCAAAGTTTGCAGATGATACTAAACTGCTCAAGATAGTTAAGACCAAAGCAGACTGTGAAGAACTTCAAAAAGATCTCACAAAACTAAGTGATTGGGCAACAAAATGGCAAATGAAATTTAATGTGGATAAATGTAAAGTAATGCACATTGGAAAAAATAACCCCAACTATACATACAATATGATGGGGGCTAATTCAGCTACAACGAATCAGGAAAAAGATCTTGGAGTCATTGTGGATAGTTCTCTGAAGACGTCCACGCAGTGTGCAGAGGCAGTCAAAAAAGCAAACAGGATGTTAGCAATCATTAAAAAGGGGATAGAGAATAAGACGGAGAATATATTATTGCCCTCATATAAATCGACGGTACGCCCACATCTTGAATACTGCGTACAGATGTGGTCTCCTCATCTCAAAAAAGATATACTGGCACTAGAAAAGGTACAGAGAAGGGCAACTAAAATGATTAGGGGTTTGGAACGGGTCCCATATGAGGAGAGATTCAAGAGGTTAGGACTTTTCAGCTTGGAAAAGAGGAAACTAAGGGGGGATATGATAGAGGTATATAAAATCATGAGAGATGTGGAGAAAGTAGATAAGGAAAAGTTATTTACTTATTCCCATAATACAAGAACTAGGGGTCACCAAATGAAATTAATGGGCAGCAGGTTTAAAACAAATAAAAGGAAGTTCTTCTTCACACAGCGCACAGTCAACTTGTGGAACTTCTTGCCTGAGGAGGTTGTGAAGGCTAGGACTATAACAGCATTTAAAAGAGAACTGGATAAATTCATGGAGGTTAAGTCCATTAATGGCTATTAACCAGGATGGGTAAGGAATGGTGTCCCTAGCCTCTGTTTGTCAGAGGGTGGAGATAGATGGCAGGAGAGAGATCACTTGATCATTACCTGTTAGGTTCACTCCCTCTGGGGCACCTGGCATTGGCCACTGTCGGTAGACAGGATACTGGGCTAGATGGACCTTTGGTCTGACCCAGTACGGCCGTTCTTATGTTCTTAGCATCCTTATATTGTGCAGACAGAAAGAGAAAAACCTTTCATGTGCACTTGGAAAACTCTGGCGTTATGTCTCAGCTAGACCAGAGTGCACGTGACAAAGATGTTCTGGTCCACTGGTTTTGTTCCAAGTGATGTATCTATGCCATTAGGCAGTTGTTTTCACCACATATTATGTCTCTATCAGTATCTCTTAATTAGGCAACTTGATAAATTAAGTATTTTGTATTCAAAAATCCTGAAACCCTCTATTGTGCAATCATGTAACTAGTCTACGTGCTTTCTTCTGCATTAAGAATGTTAGTGGTAGTCTTGCCCGGTGGCTGAGTGCTAGGGCTTTTTGTACCACATGCAGGAGACCTAGGTTGGATTGTTGGCATCTCAGGAGCATGTGCATTCCTTAGGAAGTGAGCGAGGGAAGGGGTGGGATTTGAATTACTCTGCATTGTCCTCTCTGGACAGGGTGGGAATGGCATTTGCAGGTTCTGAAGGGAACAGCCTCCAACCCTCCCTGGCAGAATAATTCTGGGCATGACATGGGGGACTTGATGGTGAGAAGAAGCCTGGTGTACCAGTTAAGTTGTAGGAGTCAGGCCATCTAGGCCCTGTTCCTGACTGTGCTGCTCTGCTCAGTGAGGCACCCAGAGTGGCCATTTAACACATAAGTTATGGTTATTGAAACATTCGATCGCTCTCACACAGCAGTAACCAGAGCCTGGTATTCCCTGCAGTGCAGGCCCACACTTCCAAAATGGAGGATGCCATTGGTCTCTGCAGTTACCCCCTGGACTCTTGCAGATCAACAGTAGAAGCTGCCACACACATGCTCTGTAACCCCAATGGGCAAGTCCTGTCATTTCTCTGTGCCTCACTTTCTCCTTTGGTCCGTGGAGATAATATGCGTGGTACTAGTCAGATTTGTCTGAGATTTATGTGTGTGACTTCAGTAAAAAATACATTATAGAATAATACTAACATTCCTCCAGCACCAGCATCCTGATCTGAGCCCAGTGTCACTCCTCTTTGGGACCTGCTCAGGAGGAGAGATCAGTGATGCACATTCGGGGTATATTCTGAATGTAACTTGCTTTATGTACACACAACCAACACTCTTAGAATGTAGGTGATCAAACAGCATTCAGGGAATCTCTTCTTCCAGGCATCTCAGTCCAATAGCACTCTGCCCAAATAGCCCAGCAAATCTGCCTCAAGAATTAACTCCACTCAGAGCAAACTGTCCTGCTGCTCACACGGTTCCCCTTCCAAAGACCGCTACCTCTAACAGAACCTTGCTTAACCACCACTAAGGACAAGACAACATGTCTTCCTAAGACTGTGCATTTGCTCACACATGAAGAAAAATAATTTGGAAGGTCATGCAAAATAGCGCTACCTTGCGGTGATCTTGCGGTAACAATAATATTTACCTACCAGTACCTCAGAAAGGAAGTTTAAGGGTTGGTTGATGAACACTTTAATGTACTTTGAAATCCTTAAGTAGAAAGTGACAATGATATGTCAAATGTATCAATTAGCAGGCTGGCTAACCTAGTGAGGAGGGCTTTAAACTAGGTTCACTGGGGGAAGGAGACCAAAGCCCTGAGGTAAGTGGGGAAATGGGATACTGGGAGGAAGCACAAGAAGGGAGGACTCCTGTCTCTTACTGAGAAAGTGGGACGATCAGCGAGTTATCTTAAGTGCCTATACACAAATGCAAGAAGCCTGGGAAACAAGCAGGGAGAACTGAAAGTCCTGGCATAGTCAAGGAACTATGTTGTGATTGGAATAACAGAGACTTGGTGGGATAACTCACATGACTGGAGTACTGTCATGGATGGATATAAACTGTTCAGGAAGGACAGGCAGGGCAGAAAAGGTGGGGGAGTTGCATTGTATGTTAGAGAGGAGTATGACTGCTCAGAGCTCCTGTATGAAACTGCAGAAAAACCTGAGAGTCTCTGGATAAAGTTGAGAAGTGTGAGCAACAAGGGTGATGTCAAAAGCAACAGAGGGTCCTGTGGCACCTTTAAGACTAACAGAAGTATTGGGAGCAATAAGTGTGAGCAACAAGGGTGATGTCATGGTCGGAGTCTGCTATAGACCACCAGACCAGGGGGATGAGGTGGACAAGGCTTTCTTCCAGCAACTAACAGAAGTTACTAGATCACAGGCACTGGTTCTCATGGGAGACTTCAATCATCCTGATATCTGCTGGGAGAGCAATACAGCGGTGCACAGACAATCCAGGAAGTTTTTGGAAAGTGTAGGGCACAATTTCCTGGTGCAAGTGCTGGAGGAACCAACTAGGGGCAAAGCTCTTCTTGACCTGCTGCTCACAAACAGGGAAGAATTAGTAGGGGAAGCAAAAGTGGATGGGAACCTGGGAGGCAGTGACCATGAGATGGTCGAGTTCAGGATCCTGACACAAGGAATAAAGGAGAGCAGCAGAATACGGACCCTGAACTTCAGAAAAGCAGACTGACTCTCTCAGGGAACTGATGGGCAGGATCCCCTGGGAGAATAACATGAGGGGGAAAGGAGAGCAGGAGAGCAGGCTGTATTTTAAAGAAGCCTTATTGAGGCTGCAGGAACAAACCATCCCGATGTATAGAAAGAATAGTGAATATGGCAGGCGACCAGCTTGGCTTAACAGTGAAATCCTTGCTGATCTTAAACACAAAAAAGAAGCTTGCAAGAAGTGGAAGATTGGACAAATGACCAGAGAGGAGTATAAAAATATTGCTCAGGCATGCAGGAGTGAAATCAGGAAGGCCAAATCACACTTGGAGTTGCAGCTAGCAAGAGATGTTAAAAGTAACAAGAAGGGTTTCTTCAGGTATGTTAGCAACAAGAAGAAAGTCAAGGAAAGTGTGGGCCCCTTACTGAATGAGGGAGGCAACCTAGTGACAGAGGATGTGGAAAATGCTTTTTTTGCCTCTGTCTTCACGAACGAGGTCAGCTCCCAGACTACCGCACTGGGCAGCACAGCATGGGGAGGAGGTGACCAGCCCTCTGTGGAGAAAGAAGTGGTTCAGGACTATTTAGAAAAGCTGGATGAGCACAAGTCCATGGGGTCGGGTGTGCTGCATTTGAGGGTGCTAAAGGAGTTGGCTGATGTTATTGCAGAGCCATTGGCCATTATCTTTGAAAACTCATGGCAATCCGGGGAGGTCCCGGATGACTGGAAAAAGGCTAATGTAGTGCCCATCTTTAAAAAAGGGAAGAAGGAGGATCCGGGGAACTACAGGCCAGTCAGCCTCACCTCAGTCCCTGGAAAAATCATGGAGCAGGTCCTCAAGGAATCAATTCTGAAGCACTTAGAGGAGAGGAAAGTGATCAGGAACAGTCAGCATGGATTCACGAAGGGCAAGTCATGCCTGACTAACCTAATTGCCTTCTATGATGAGATAACTGGCTCTGTGGATGAGGGGAAAGCAGTGGATGTGTTATTCCTTGACTTTAGCAAAGCTTTTGATACAGTTTCCCACAGTATTCTTGCCAGCAAGTTAAAGAAGTATGGGCTGGATGAGGGACGTGATCATTCCCCTCTATTCGACATTGGTGAGGCCTCATCTGGAGTACTGTGTCCAGTTTTGGGCCCCACAGTACAAGAAGGATGTGGAAAAATTGGAAAGAGTCCAGCGGAGGGCAACAGAAATGATTAGGGGGCTGGAGCACATGACTTATGAGGAGAGGCTGAGGGAACTGGGATTGTTTAGTCTGCAGAAGAGAAGAATGTGGGGGGGTTTGATAGCTGCTTTCAACTATCTGAAAGGGGGTTCCAAAGAGGATGGATCTAGACTGTTCTCAGTGGTACCAGATGAGAAGTAAGGAGTAATGATCTCAAGTTGCAGTGGGGGAGGTTTAGGTTGGATATTAGGAAAAACCTTTTCACTAGGAGGGTGGTAAAGCACCGGAATGGGTTACCTAAGGAGGTGGTGGAATCTCCTTCCTTAGAGGTTTTCAAGGTCAGGCTTGACAAAGCCCTGGCTGGGATGATTTAGTTGGGAATTGGTCCTGCTTTGAGCAGGGGGTTGGACTAGATGACCTCCTGAGGTCCCTTCCAACCCCGATATTCTATGATTCTATGAACGGGATGATTCTGGAAGCTTGCAACAACCTTGGTGTTGGGACAGGGAATTTTTATGATTTTATCAGCAGGGCACCATGTAAACTTAGGGACTCGTTCTCATTTACATTATGGTTCCTTTCCACTCCTCTGGCAGATTTTCACACTTTTCTCTGCAACCATGAGGGCCAGAAATATATTATTAAATGAAAACGGAGTCTCTCAGATAACACTGCTCTACAGCCAAAATGCTTCTGAAATAAATGTAGTCAAACTTTACTAATTCTGGGTCACTGAGAACGAAAATGATGCTTAAAATTGTTGATTGGCTCTAGTTTTCAAGATATGCTATTGGGTCAGTATATACGACCCTTGACTTGGGAATGGCGGAGGATAAGTGAGTTATAAAGGGAAGCGATCTCAATTTAAACCAGAAATGACTAAAATA
>NW_020677598.1:0-4569 GCF_002925995.2 Terrapene triunguis | reverse complement strand
CACGGGTCGTCCAGGGTCCGCTGTGATCTCCGCCTTGCTTTGGTTCTCGGGAGGGTTTTAAGTCCTGGGTTCCTTTGGGGGTGTTCCGTTCAGGGACTTCTGCTCCTGATGCTCTTTGTACCAGTCAAAACCGGCTTTCTGTGGTCTCCTCAACTTTCCCAAAACACACCGGCTAAACTTTGTTGTCCTCTTTGTATTCCTCCGTGCTGGCCTTTGCTTGTCTCGCTCGTTATGGGCTGCCTCTGCAGGTTTGTTCAGCTGCATCTTTCTTTCTCACGGCTGCTTGGAGGATTCTTTCTCGTCTTTCTCGGCAGGCAGCCAAGCGTCGGCTGTGAGCTGCGGCCTTGGGCCAGAGTCGGTGCCTTATCTTCTGACTGAACGAGCTGGAGTGTCGATTTAACCCGTTCTCTGCTTTTTTCCTTCTTCCCCCTCTGGCCTCTCGCTCCCTGCAAGGGAACCTTCCATTCCACACTTACACCTTTGACCTCCCCCCCTCCCCAAAATGCCTTGCGATGCTTACAACCGCATTAGCAACATACAATGCTAATCTGCCTCCCCATGGGACCCCCTGAGGGAGGGAGTCCTTGGGCCTGTGACACTGACTGAGAAGTCAGCGCCTGAGATTGAGGTGTTCCCCGTGTTGTGATTGTTGATGCTGGTGTTGGTTATCGTATGGTTGCTGTTGTTATTAACTGTTGTTTGAGGAGTCTCTAGGTCTCAGATATGGTTGGTATCTCCTTCTCTTTGCAGGGGGGAGTGTAAATCCCCAAACTGCGGCGCGTGGCCTGAGAGTCCTTCATTGAATGAAGCACCTCGTCCATCTTCTAGGAGAAGAGTTGTTCCCAGTCGAAAGGTAAGTGCTCTACTTTTGTCTGGAGTTTTTTTGGTATCCCTGAGGCCTGAAGCCATGAGGCTTGGCGCATTACTACGGCTGTGGCCGTCGTTCTGGCTGCCACGTCTGCTGTGTCCAATGCCGCCTGAAGGGCTGTTTTGGATATGAGCTGGCCATCGGTGACAATGGCCTGGAATTGTGTCTGTTTTTCCTCTTGGAGCTCAGATGTGAACTGGGAAAGTTTCCCATAGTTGTCGTAGTTGTATTTGGCCAGTAGTGCTGAATAATTGGCCACTCGAAACTGAAGGATGCTGGAGGAATATACTTTGCGTCCGAACAAGTCAAGTCTTTTGTGTTTTTTGTCATGGGGTGTAACCTTGAAGTGTGGCTGTCTGTTACAGTGATTTACTGCCTCGACAACTAGGGAGTTGGCAGGCAGGTGCGCAAATAGAAAGTCTGCCCCCTTGGATGGTACATAATATTTTCTATCTGCTCTTTTGCAGGTGGGTGGAATAGAAGCAGGTGTCTGCCAGACTGTTTCTGCAGGATCCAAGATGGCCTTGTTGATGGGAAGGGCAAACTTGGAGGTAGATGTGGGTTGTAGTATTTGTACCAGCTTATGCTGGTTTGTCTTTACCTTACTAGCAGGATGTCTTGGCTTTGCGCGACTCTCTTGAAACTGTTTAAAGTCATCCGCCAAGGTTGGCGGTGGGGGCATAATCGCCTCATCTGAGGAGAAAGATGAATTGTGTACAGGAGATGTGTCATGGTAGGTGCCCGTCTCTGTGTCCTCTCCTGCTTTCTGTGTCTCCAAGGTTTATGGTGTGGAGACGCTGGGTTAGAGCGCAATTCATGTCTATGCCCTGTGGACGATCTAGAACGCTGACCCCTAGATGAGCTCCATGGTTACCAATGCGCCCATTGCACTGGGAAAACCATAGGAGAGTACATCCATGGGGGTCCACACCATGGTTGGTTCATCTGGTGTCTTGGACAAATGTGGATCCACGTTGATTGGTAGGCCTTAGGTGAGGAGTGACATGGAGATAGGGGTACTGTCCCTGCATCTACTCCTCCTCATCACTGGAGAACCACGCCATGTCTTATGGGCTGTGATCTCCTCTGGAGCCTGTGGGGGAGCCCTCGGCACCGAGTATCGGTGAATGTGGTGCCAATGAGATTTCTAAATCTCTCTGGTGAAGCAGAGACTGTGTCGGTGCCGATTTCTGAGTAGTCGGTGCTATGGGTGCTTTCCCTTTGTTGATGGAGTTGGTGCCGACTGGTGTTGTGGTTTAACTGCTGCCATTGGTGTCGACTTGGTGGTGTCTACCAGTGCCGACTGAGTTATTGGTGCTGGGGGTGGAGGCATGGTGCCTGAGACACTCGGTGCCAAGTCCTGTATGGTGAGCTCGTTGCAGTGGAGGAAACATGTTTTTGTTGGTGCCTCGACTCCGTTTCTTTCGCTCTGACCTCGGCGGTGCCAGAGGTGCCTGGAGCATCAAAGGTGCTCACCCGAGAGTAAGATGGCATCGGGGGAGTGACCTTGCAGGAGACTGCCTCTGTTTTCATGGACCTCTCTGCAGAGAGGTTTGAGCCCTCTTTTATGGTTTTTCAGAGGGTTGGTCTCCTTTTCCGTCTTAAGAAATGCCCAGAGAGGCTGTTTGCTTGTCCGCCTCAGGCTGCAGGGACTTCTCCATCAAGATCATTTTAAGCCAGAGATCCCTGTCCTGTTGGGCTTTGGCTTTCAGGTTGCTGCAATGGGGGCATTTCTGGGGAATATGCCCCTCACCCAGGCAGTGTACTCATAAAGAGTGTCCGTCTGAAACGGACATGGCATCATGGCAGGAGCCACATCATTTGAAGCCTGGAGACCCTGACATTTTAACTAGTAACTGTCCCTTGTGGGGGGGGGGGGCTGTCTAGTGAACTAACATGACATTTTTTTTCTAACACTGACACTATCTCTAACTATCTCTATAACAACTTATCTAAATATTTATCTAAAAGCTATTTCTTAACTGTTTTAGGAGAAGTGCTAACACTGCCCCTTCGCTCCGTCTTCAGCCAAGGATTACAAGTCTGTTTCATAAAGGGAAAAGTGTTGGTGTAATATACTTAGGTGCCTGGAAGGCATTTGCTTGGTATTGCACAGTATTTTGATTCAGAAACTAGTACCATACAGTCAACATGACACACATTAAATAGATTAAAAACTGGTAAGTCTCAAAATGTGATTGTAAACAGGGAATCATCATTGAGTGGGGGTACTTCTAGTGGGGTCCAACAAGGATTGATTCTTGGCCCTATGTTATTTAACATTTTTAGTAAGAACCTGGGAAAAACAAAATCATTAATGATAAAGTTTGCCAGTGATACAAAGATCAGAAGAGTGGTGTCACATGGGGTCACAGATCTCCAGGTAGTGCTCAGACCATGGCCGCCACTCCATGGCTCACTCAAAATACTAATAAACTATTTAGGCAGGTATTTCCCCTTCTGTACATTGTTTCCTAAACTGCAGCTCTGGGATGTAGGCGTGCAGCAGGATCAAGAGAGGCCAGGAATCATGCTTCCTATAGCCCTGGATCCCAGCCAGCTTGTAGAGGGACTCCTCCTAGAGATTCCATTGCAACCTCACCCCTCCAGTCATGGCAGCTCAAAAGCATTACTAGCAATACAACCATTGGTTCACTGCCCCAAGGTACGCACGAGTTGCAAGACAGTCAGTTTTCCTAATGAGTGATTAATGAGTTGTGGGTCCGGGGACAGAATAGGCCCACTGCTCCTCCTGCATGTCATAAGAGGCGACTAAAAGGGGGCTGCCTGGAGAGGGATGGGCTCCACCAGATTAGAAATTTGCCCAAGATACACAATATAATGAGCAAGTCAACGATGTCCATACTGGATTGATCGCAGCCAGGGTTAATAATGACCGTGCCATCCGTCTCCCACCAGGGCAGACACGACAAGTATACTACTGGTATAACCCCAACAAAGAGGATCCGTGGAAGAGATAACATCACCATAGCCACATGGAATGTAAGGACATTGAGACATTGAGACAAATAGGTAGGTTGAAAAAACTCATGTACGAAATGGAACAATACACCTGGCACCTCCTAGGAATCTCTGAGGTCAGATGGAAGAACTTTGGAGAGGTACTAACAGAAGAAGGCCATGAATTCTATTACAGTGGAGAGGACAAACATGTCAACGGCGTAGGATTTCTTGTGCATAAAGATATCAAGAATTCAACATTAGGATGCTGCCCAATGTCCAGCAAGCTTATTTCCATCTGTCTAAAGGCTGTACCGTTTAGTATCACAGTGGTACAAGTCTATGCCCCTATAACAGACTATGATGCTGAACAAATTGACGATTCTTACAATCAGCAAAGACATCATTGATAAGGTACACAAGAAAGATATCCTGATTGTACAAGGAGATTGGAATGCTAAAGTGGGTACTGACACACAGGCAGATTGGTGAGATTATTGTGGCCCTTTCTGTAACGTAGTAACCAATGAGAGAGGATTGAGACTTTTGGCGTTTGCCAGCTATAACAATCTGGCTCTTGCAAACACATTAGGAACACATAAAGCATCCAGTATCAAAGGGGTAGCAGTGTTAGTCTGGATCTGTAAAAGCAGCAAAGAGTCCTGTGGCACCTTATAGACTAACAGACGTATTGGAGCATGAGCTTTCGTGGGTGAATACCCACTTCGTTGGATGCATCT
>NW_020677597.1:0-2329 GCF_002925995.2 Terrapene triunguis | reverse complement strand
GGCTCTCATATCCAAACACACAATACACAGAGATCAGAGGGGTAGCCGTGTTAGTCTGGATCTGTAAAAGCAGCAAAGAGTCCTGTGGCACCTTATAGACTAACAGATGTATTGGAGCATGAGCTTTCGTGGGTGAATACCCCCTTCGTCGGATGCATGTACACAGAGAGGCACTCACACACTCAATATCCAACCAAAAGCTTCCAAACACTCAGAAACAAACACACACAACATATACTGTCGAGTGTCTAAATAAGAAAGGGCTGCCCTGTTTGTATACTGTTCCTGGAGAAAAAATCACCCTATGAAACTAGAGTTATAGAATTGTAGAACTGGAGGGGACCTCAAGTGATCATCTAGTCCAGTTCCCTGCACTGAAGATGGTACTAAGTATTATCTAGACCAGTGGTTCTCAAACATTTGTAGTGGTGACCCCTTTCACACAACGAGTGTATGCGTGCGACTCCCCCTTATAAATTAAAAACACCTTTTTTTATATTTAACACTAGTAAACGTTGGAGGTGAAGCAGGGTTTGGGATGGAGGCTGACAGTTCACGACTACTCAGGTTACAACCTCATGACACCTGAGGGGTCATAAGCCCCACTTGGAAAACCCCTTATCTAGACCATCCCTGAGAAGTGTCTGTTTAACCTGCTCTTAAAAATCTCCAATGATGGAGAGTCTACAACCTTGCCAGGAAATCTATTCCAGTGCTTAACCACCTTGACTGGAAATTTTCCCTAATGTCCAGTCTAAACTGCCCTTTCTCCAATTTAAACCCATTGCTTCTTGTCCTGTCCTCAGAGATGAAGGAGAACAATTTTTCTCCTTTCTCCTTGTAACAATCTTTTAGGTACTTGAAAACTGTTTTCATGTCCCCTGTCAGTCGTCTCTTCTCCAGACTAAACAAAACCAATTCTTTCAATCTTCCCTCACAGGTCATGTTTTTTAGACCTTTAATCATTTTTGTTGCTCTTCTTTGGACTTTCTTCAATTTCTCCACATCTTTCCTGAAATGTGGTGCCCAGAATTGGACACAATACTCCAGTTGAGGCCTAATCAGTGAGGAGTAGAGCGAAATAATTACTTCTTGTGTCTTGCTTAAAACAGTCCTGCTAATACATCCCAGAATGATGTTTGCTTTTTTTGCAAAGTGCTACACTATTTGCTCATATTTAGCTTGTGATCCACTATGACCCCCAGATCCCTTTCCGCAGTACTCCTTCCTAGGCAGTCATTTCCCAATTTGTATGTGTGCAACTGATCATTATTCCCTAAGTGGAGTACTTTGTATTTGTCCTTATTGAATTTCATCCTATTTGCTTCAAATGATTTCTCCAGTTTGTCCAGATCATTTTGAATTTTAATCCTATCCTCCAAATCACTTGCAACCCCTCCCAGCTTGGTATTGTCTGCAAACTTTATAAGTGTGCTCTGTAGGCCATTATCTAAATAATTGATGAAGATATTGAACAGAAATGGACCCAGAGCTGCATCCTGTGGGGTATAAACTAGTTTAAAATCACACCTTTAATTAAATAGGTGGATCTTTGTGTATAGGCTCCTGGAATTTCTCTCAAGCCCTTAGTCTCTTGAATCCTAAGAACTCAGCTCTAATTCAGACTCATCACTCAGGTTTCTTATTGGCGTACACTAATACTTATAGAGAACTGATTGGACTCATGTGAATGGGGATGGTTGAGGGGTATAGGACAAATTCAAAGAATATTGGTTACTTTATATACAAATGTGACCCTGCATACGTGTCTTCCAATCTACATTATTTTATGCACTTTATAAGTGGTCAGGTTACTTTAGAACCAGTTCCTGTTTGTATCATGCTCAGGTGATGTGCCACGTGTACAGAGCATATTTGGTTAGTTTCCTCCCTGTATTTTGTAGTTTGCGCCCTGTCTGCTAAGTCTTCTTCCACATGAACTTTGCCATAGCTGCCCACCGAATTATTTCTTGAACTTGTTTTTACATAGCTTATCTCTTGCCTTGCTCTTGACTACTGGCCCCACTCAGACCAAGTGAGGCCTACATGGGCCAGATCTAAAAGAAACACAGACACACTATCACGCATAAAAGCAGAAAGGCAAATAAACATGGTCACACGCTAAACACCATGAACCACACACCGACTCAGAAACATGCATTCGCTGAGTGGCTAAGGAAGTAAACACCACTCGGTTTGGATTCTGTTCCTGGAGCTGTGTAATTGGGGTGCTACCAGGAGACTGAACATAGGAGCAGGCTTTATGACTCCTGACTTCTATCCCAGCTCTGGGAGGGAAGTGGGATCCAGTGCTTATATTGAGGTGTCT
>NW_020677596.1:0-5164 GCF_002925995.2 Terrapene triunguis | reverse complement strand
AAGGGAAACAAGAAGACTTTTTATCAATACATTAGAAGCAAGAGGAAAACCAAAGACAGGGTAGGCCCACTGCTTAGTGAAGAGGGAGAAACAGTAATAGGAAACTTGGAAATGGCAGAGATGCTTAATGACTTCTTTGTTTCAGTCTTCACCGAGAAGTCTGAAGGAATGCCTAACATAGTGAATGCTATATGTTAGCCCACGAAAGCTTATGCTCAAATAAATTTGTTAGTCTCTAAAGTGCCACAAGTACTCCTCGTTCTTTTTGCTGATACAGACTAACATGGCTACCACTCTGAAACCTGTGATTTGGACAGAGACATCCCTTAGGGGAGGATCTATTAATGGAGATTCTCTATGTCCTAGTAAGGAGGAGAGGATGGAAGATAAAATACGGATAGAATCTGATGTGAAACAGTCAAATGAAAAAAGTCCCATTCAATTACATCATGTAATGGAAGACAGCTAAAAAGTGATAATTTTTTTAAGTGCTTATAAACAAATGCTAGTAGTCTAAATAATCAGATGGGTGAACTAGAGTGCCTCGTATTAAATGGAGATATTGATATAACAGGCATCACAGAAATTTGGTGGAATGAGGATAATCAATGGGACACAGTAATAGCAGTGTACAAAATATATTGAAAGGACATAACTGGTCGTGCTGGTGGGGGAGTGGCACTATATGTGAAAGAAAGCGTAGAATCAAATGAAGTAAAAATCTTAAATGAGCCAAACTGTGCCATAGTATCTCTATGGACGGTAATTCCATGCTCTAATAATAAGAATATAGCAGTAGGGATATACTACTGCCTACCTGACCAGAATGGTGATGGTGACTGTGAAATGCTCAGGGAGATTAGAGAGGCTATTAAAATAAAAAACTCAATAATAATCGGCAATTTCATATCCCCAGATTGACTGGGTCCATGTCACCTCAGGACGGGATGCAGAGATAAAGTTTCTGACACCTTAAATGACTGCTTCTTGGAGCAGCTAGTCCTGGAACCCACAAGAGGAGAGGCAATTCTTGATTTGGTCCTAAGTGGAGCACAGGATCTAGTCCAAGAGGTGAATATAGCTGGACTGTTTGGTAATAGTGACCATAATATAATTAAATTTAACATCCCTGTGGCGGGAAAAACACCACAGCAGCCCAAAACGAAAACATTTAATTTCAGAAAGGGGGACTACACAAAAATGAGGAAGTTAGTTAAACTTTGAAGCTGTGAGCTTCAAAGGAAGGTCTGAAAGCTAGAAGCCTCTGGTAATTGGCTGAGCCTTAATCAGTGGGCGGGGCATTCACACAGGCCAGGGCTTTATAAAGCAGCGCACAAGCGACCAGGGAGCTTTTGCAAACAGGGGCTGCTAACAGGGAGTTTCACAAGGGAGTTTGGAAGGGGAGCAGGAAGGGAGCGTGGGTCCCTTGCCGGTTCTATCTTATACCCTTTATTCCCCTTAAAACCTATGACCCAAACTACATTCAAAACTTCTTGCTTTAAACAACCCCTTCATTAACTAGGAGACAATGCAGGCAGAAGCCCAGCTGCAGAGTGGGGGCTATCCAGTTTATTGCACTGAGTGCAGCATGTATGATTACCTGCCCTGTGGGCGGGTGGCGTACGTGTGCATTCGGTACAAGGAGCTCCTGGCCCTCAGAGACCACGTACGGGCTTTGGAGGCCAGGGTAGAGGAACTGGAGGAGCTAAGGGAGGCAGAGAGGTATGTTGATGAGGCTTTCTGGGACACTGTAGATTTGTCCCACCTCCGGTCAGACAGCCCCTGCGCTGTTGAGGAGGATGAAAGGCCCAGGGAAGCAGAGCAGTCAACGGGAGGAGAGGGAAACCTTCCCATAGTTGGGACCCTCCTTCCAGACGGTGCTGGGGTTGCCTCTCGCACTGAGGTTACCTCTCCGGGGGAGGGAACTCCAGCTGCTAGGAAAAGGCAGGTGTTAGTAATGGGAGATTCGATCATTAGAAACGTAGATAGCTGGGTTTGTGATGACCGGGAGAACCGCATAGTGACTTGCCTGCCTGGTGCGAAGGTTGCGGATCTCTCGAGGCATCTAGACAGACTTATGTGTAGTGCTGGGGAGGAGTCGGTGGTCGTGGTACATGTAGGTACCAATGACATAGGGAAGGGTAGGAGAGATGTCCTGGAGGCCAAATTTAGGCTGCTAGGGAAGAGACTGAAATCCAGGACCTCTATGGTGGCCTTCTCAGAAATGCTCCCAGTTCCACGCGCAGGGCCAGGTAGGCAGGCAGAGCTTCAGAGTCTCAATGCGTGGATGAGACGATGGTGTAGAGAGGAGGGGTTTACATTCATTAGGAACTGGGGAAACATTTGGGATGGGAGGAGCCTATACAGGAGAGATGGGCTCCACCTAAACCAAAGTGGAACCAGACTGCTGGCACTAAACATTAAAAAGGTTGTAGAGCAGTTTTTAAACTAGGAGATGGGGGAAAGCCGACTGCTGCAGACGAGCATGTGGATCGGACAGAGACTTCTCTTAGGGGAGAGTCTAATGATAGAGAATCTCCAGGTAATAGGAGCAGAGGATGGAAGAGGATAATGTAAGGGCCAGATCAGATGATAAACATTCACATAAAAAAGAATCTAACATCAGAAAGGGCAGACAAATAAACAGTGACAAGTTTTTAAAGCGCTTGTACATAAATGCTAGAAGTCTAAATAATAAGATGGGTGAACTAGAGTGCCTTGTGATAAAGGAGGATATTGATATAATAGGCATCACAGAAACCTGGTGGAGTGAGGACAATCAATGGGAACAATCATTCCGGGGTACAAAATATATCGGAACGACAGGTCGTGCAGGTGGGGGAGTGGCACTATATGTGAAAGAAAATGTAGAATAAAATGAAGTAAAAATCTTAAGTGAATCTATATGTTTCATAGAATCTCTATGGATAGAAATTTCACGCTCTAATAAGAATATAACATTAGGGATCTATTATAGACCACCTGACCAGGACAGTGATAGTGATGATGAAATGCTAAGGGAGATTAGAGAGGCTATCAAAATTAAGAACTCAATAATAGTGGGGGATTTCAATTATCCCCATATTGACTGGGAACATTTAACCTCAGGACGAAATCCAGAGATAAAATTTCTCGATACTTTAAATGACTGCTTCATGGAGCAGCTGGTACGGGAACCCACAAGAGGAGAGGCAACTCTAGATTTAGTCCTGAGTGGAGCGCAGGAGTTGGTCCAAGAGGTAACTATAGCAGGACCGCTTGGAAATAGTGACCATAATACAATAGCATTCAACATCCCTGTGGTGGGAAGAACATCTCAACAGCCCAACACTGTGGCATTTAATTTCAAAAGGGGGAACTATGCAAAAATGAGGGAGTTAGTTAAACAGAAGTTAAAAAGTACAGTGACTAAAGTGAAATCCCTGCAAGCTGCATGGGCGCTTTTTAAAGACACCATAATAGAGGCCCAACTTCAATGTATACCCCAAATTAAGAAACACAGTAAAAGAGCTAAAAAAAGAGCCACCGTGGCTTAACAACCATGTAAAAGAAGCAGTGAGAGATAAAAAGACTTCCTTTAAAAAGTGGAAGTCAAATCCTAGTGAGGCAAATAGAAAGGAGCATAAACACTGCCAAATTAAGTGCAAGAATGTAATAAGAAAAGCCAAAGAGGAGTTTGAAGAACGGCTAGCCAAAATCTCAAAAGGTAATAACAAAATGTTTTTTAAGTATATCAGAAGCAGGAAGCCTGCTAAACAGCCAGTGGGGTCCCTTGATGATCGAGATACAAAAGGAGCGCTTAAAGACGATAAAGTCATTGCGGAGAAACTAAATGGATTCTTTGCTTCAGTCTTCATGGCTGAGGATGTTAGGGAGATTCCCAAACCTGAGCTGGCTTTTGTAGGTGACAAATCTGAGGAACTGTCACAGATTGAAGTGTCACTAGAGGAGGTTTTGAAATTAATTGATAAACTTAACATTAACAAGTCACCGGGGCCAGATGGCATTCACCCAAGAGTTCTGAAAGAACTCAAATGTGAAGTTGCAGAACTATTAACTAAGGTTTGTAACCTGTCCTTTAAATCGGCTTCTGTACCCAATGACTGGAAGTTAGCTAATGTAATGCCAATATTTAAAAAGGGCTCTAGAGGTGATCCTGGCAATTACAGACCGGTAAGTCTAACGTTGGTACCAGACAAATTAGTCGAAACAATAGTTAAGAATAAAATTGTCAGACACATAGAAAAACATAAACTGTTGAGCAATAGTCAACACGGTTTCTGTAAAGGGAAATCGTGTCTTACTAATCTGCTAGAGTTCTTTGAAGGGGTCAACAAACATGTGGACAAGGGGGATCCAGTGGACATAGTGTACTTAGATTTCCAGAAAGCCTTTGACAATGTCACTCACCAAAGGCTCTTACGTAAATTAAGTTGTCATGGGATAAAAGGGAAGGTCCTTTCATGGATTGAGAACTGGTTAAAAGACCGGGAACAAAGGGTAGGAATTAATGGTAAATTCTCAGAATGGAGAGGGGTAACTAGTGGTGTTCCCCAAAGGTCAGTCCTCGGACCAATCCTATTCAACTTATTTATAAATGATCTGGAGAAAGGGGTAAACAGTGAGGTGGCAAAGTTTGCAGATGATACTAAACTGCTCAAGATAGTTAAGACCAAAGCAGACTGTGATGAACTTCAAAAAGATCTCACAAAACTAAGTGATTGGGCAACAAAATGGCAAATGAAATTTAATGTGGATAAATGTAAAGTAATGCACATTGGAAAAAATAACCCCAACTATACATACAATATGATGGGGGCTAATTTAGCTACAACAATTCAGGAAAAAGATCTTGGAGTCATCGTGGATAGTTCTCTGAAGATGTCCGCACAGTGTGCAGAGGTGGTCAAAAAAGCAAACAGGATGTTAGGGATCATTAAAAAGGGGATAGAGAATAAGACTGAGAATATATTATTGCCCTTATATAAATCGATGGTACGCCCACATCTCGAATACAGCGTACAGATGTGATCTCCTCATCTCAAAAAAGATTTACTGGCACTAGAAAAGGTTCAGAAAAGGGCAACTAAAATGATTAGGGGTTTGGAACGGGTCCCATATGAGGAGAGATTAAAGAGGCTAGGACAACAAATAGGGAGGAACT
>NW_020677595.1:0-1378 GCF_002925995.2 Terrapene triunguis | reverse complement strand
AATTCACAGCAGGGAGTCATGCCAGACATCACCCTCCTGAAGGTCTCTGCGAGCCAGAAGGAGCGGATGCTTCGTGACAGCCTGCAGAAACCGGGGCCATTTGCTGCAATGCTCTGCAAGGCCATGATCCCCGAGTACCTGCTGGCGTTGTGGCAGGGAAACGTCTCATACCACGGGGGGCCTAATAAGCTCTCCCTGCCCAGGAACCTGCTCATGAGGCTTGAAAAACACCTGCAGGAGACCTATGAGGAGTTCTCCCCGGAGGATGTCGCCTCTATCCCCGGATACATTGACCAGTTTTTGGGTTAGGTGCCCTTGGAGGGACAAAAGAGTGCAGCGTTTGGGGCAGTATAATCATGAAGCGGACATTGTGAAATTTTTTGAAAATAGACTATATATTGAAGCGCCCAAAGACAGACTAATCATGATACACTTTGCACAGATTCCCGTTTTGTTGGACTTTCCTGTTTACATGTTTTGAAGCACTTTACCCACTGTTAATATTTTAAATCTTCCTGTTTTGTTGTAAATAAATGTTTACATGTTTTAAAGCACTTTAGCTATTGTTAATATTTTAAATATGCCAGTTATGTTATAAATAAATGTTTAGATATTTAAAACACTTACTGCTTGATCCTTCCCCTGAATCTGTGTCTGGGATAACGGCTGAGGAGGGTTGGTAGGGGATCTCTGTGAGGGTGATGAAGAGCTCCTGGCTGTCGGGCAAATCAGCGTTGTAAGCGCTGTCTACTGCCTCGTCCTCCTCATCTCCTTCCTCCTCTTCCCCGTCCGCTGAGGAACCGGCCGCGGACAATATCCCATCCTCAGAGTCCACGGTCAGGGGTGGGGTAGTGGTGGCGGCCGCACCTAGGATGGAATGCAGTGCCTCGTAGAAACGGGATGTGTGGGGCTGGGATCCGGAGCGTCCGTTTGCCTCTTTGGTCTTCTGGTAGCCTTGTCTCAGCTCCTTGATTTTCACGCGGCACTGCGTTGGATCCCGGCTGTATCCTCTCTCTGCCATGGCTTTAGAGATCTTCTCATAGGTCTTTGCATTCCGTCTTTTGGAGCGCAGCTCGGAAAGCACGGACTCATCTCCCCACCCAGCGATGAGATCCAAGACTTCCCGATCCGTCCATGCTGGGGCCCTCTTTCTATTAGATTGCACGGCCATCTCTGCTGGAGAGCTCTGCATCGTTGCCACTGCTGCTGAGCTCGCCACTGTGTCAAAACAGAAACTGCGATTCAAACTGCCCAGACAGGAAAAGGAATTCAAATTTTCCCGGGGTGTGGCTGGTCAGAGCATCCGAGCTCGGACTGCTGTCCAGAGCGTCAACAGAGTGGTGCACTGTGGGATAGCTCCCGGAGCTATTAGCGTCGA
>NW_020677594.1:0-1460 GCF_002925995.2 Terrapene triunguis | reverse complement strand
CTACAATAATCTTGTAACCCCGCCCT
This sequence comes from Terrapene triunguis, assembly GCF_002925995.2. Taxonomy (NCBI): domain Eukaryota; kingdom Metazoa; phylum Chordata; order Testudines; family Emydidae; genus Terrapene; species Terrapene triunguis. The sequence goes on along the minus strand of NW_020677594.1, from coordinate 1,434 downwards.
GCAAGCCCCTTTTGGGTCGGGACCCCCAGTTTGAGAAACACTGGTCTCCTCTGTGAAATCTGTATAGTGTAGGGTAATAGCATACAAAAGACCAGATTTCACAGTCCGTGAAGTGTTTTTCACATCCGTGAATTTGGTAGGGCCCGACCCATTGTTCTTGTGTTCTAAGACAGCAAGAACAGAAGTTCCGAATCTACCTTCTCTATACCTTTCATTACTGTATATACTTTTATCGTGTTCCCTTTTATTCATCTCTCCTTACTAAGGTAAATAATTCCAATCTTTTCAGTCTTACTTCAGATGAGTTTTTCTAACCCTTTGATCATTCTTGTCACTTTTCTGGGAACCTTCGTAGTTCTGAAATTTTAAAAATCTACAATTTTTACAATCTTGTACACTCCCCAACTACATGCAAGTTTTAAGCCTTCTGTTATGCATTTGGGTGCTTCTGTATCAAAATGTGGGGGTGGGGAGGAAATGCTGGCATTCTGAGATGGATGATGATTTTAAAGTACTTTTTAATGGGGCAGGGAGAGAGCCGAGGCACTACAGATAGAGCTGGTAATCAGAATATAAAATATGATAATCTTGTAGATAATAGTGGAAGTTTGATGATCAGGAACACATTACTGCTGTAAATGAGGAAAAATTCCATGACAGTAGAGTTGGGCTGGCTTTGTAAGGTATTTCTAATTATATATTTATGTTGCTATGTTAATGTGATTGTTTGAAAAAACAAACCTGAAGTAGCGTACTTTTAGATACCTCTGGTTATAAAAACATTTACAAAATAATTATCAGATTTACATTTTTATTATAGTATTAAGTAACTTTTTACAGGAATTTTTAATTATATGAATAGAGATTTCTCCAGAGCAGCTAGACGTAAGGTCAGTTTCAACTAATTCTTGTCCATTTGGGAATTCAAACATTCATTCATTTATATAAATTTATTTACAGTTTAATTGCCAAAGTACCATGGAACCAGAAATAAAATGTGTTACTTTTTCATTAAAACGTAACCCTTGGGCACTATAGGCATGGTTCACATTTACAGTAAGGCCACTTTATTCTGCCTTAGTGTAAAAGAGAATCTGGCCCTATGCATTGTAGGCTTTCCCACTTAGCATATTTTAAGTCTAGATTTTGAACCTTCTCCTAATTTCTATTCTATTCCGCCATAGTAAGTACATGAGCAGAAGGCTCTCTCAAAGTGACATGTCTAACATCTGTGGTTTGTTCTTGATCACATCCTCTCCCTTTTCATCAAGGCCCCTTTCCAGGGCCGGCTCCAGGCACCAGGCACCCAAGCTGGTGCTTGGGGCGGCACCTGGAGGGGGGCGGCGGCGCGGCGCTCTGGCCGCCGGAGGGGGAAGAGCCGAGCCCCAGCCGGGGCTCGCTGCCCTGCCCCCGGCGCTCTGGCCGCCGGGGGGA
>NW_020677593.1:0-5446 GCF_002925995.2 Terrapene triunguis | reverse complement strand
GGCAGATGGGATGTGCAGAGAATTGGGCAGAACAGGGTTTGTGGTACCATAAGGGACAGAGGGGGTTGAGGGAACACATGGTTTTTAGAAGTGTAAATGGTTACAGGGGTGTAGAGATTTGGAGTTACAGGGGTTTGGGGTGCTTGGGAGTTACAGGAGCATAGAGGCTTGGGTGCACAGGTGTTTGGGGAGGACAGGGGCTGCAGGGAGACCGAGGGCTAAAAAGAGCTACAGACACAGCAGTTTGTGAAGCAGAGAAGTGTGGCCTGTGGGTTTGGTTGCACGGGGATGGTGTGAGTGTCTCTTACCCTGATGCAGCGGGTCAAGTAATTGAAGACAGTGGCCTTTAGCGTGAAGGCCTCACCACGCACCATGGAGTAGGGCAGGGTGAGCTCCACGAAGAAGGGTTGGAAGGCTCTGAGGGACACGGTTGGGGTCAGGCCAAAGCCAGTGTCACTTGACGTGCAGAATGCGTTAGCTTTCCATTCTGTGATGGTATCAGGGATTGTCAAGGGCAATTCAGCACTTCCGTTGGAGCTGGTGACAAAAAGAGAGATAGGATCATGATCACAGCCTGGTCAGACACTGAAGGAAATCACAAGTGTTCCAGGGAGCGATGTGGGGAACTCAGTAGATAATGCTCTCCCCTCTGAGTCCACACTGAGCTCAATGCTCAAATATGATGCAGTGCTTCAGGGAGTGATGTGGGGACTCAGTAGGGGGTGCTCTCCCCTCTGAATTAGCACTGAGCCCATTGTGCTGGGAGGTGTTGTGCCAGAGGAGGTGCTGTCTTTCAGATAACACATACAGCTGATATTTTGACAACTTGTGATAATTAAAGACCCCACAACCCTTTTAAGAAGAAGAGGGAGGCTCACCCTGGGTCATTACAATCCAAATGCTTAGATTCCCCCTGCAATTTCAATTGGAAATGGGGCTCTTTTTCACTTTCTTTTCTAGATGTTTGTGCAGTGTTGTTCTGCACTGTAAACATCTGCCATTGGGGAACAGCCCACAGGTGGCTGAGTGATTTCTGCATACACAGAGTTTGAAAAGCACTTTGGGATGATGAAAGAGGCTCAGTAACCATCAGGAATTCATATTATCATCACAAAAAATAAGGGAATGTTAAAACAGCAACAACCAGCTACTCAAGTCAAAGGCACTAAATCCCAAATCCATGTCTCTGGGAAGTACTTTCGAACTGTCTCCACCGCTGCTGGAAGGGTCTCAGCCATGACAGGGTAACCTGAGTCCAGTACCCTTGCATGTCCTGGGTGGTGTGAGTACAACTGATTAACATAGATATAATGCATCAATACCAGCCTGATGCTTCCATCTTTGAGGGTAGGTCAACACTGCAGCTGGAGGTGTAATTTCCAGCTTGGGTAGATGTATGTACACTACACTACCTGTGATCAAGCTAGTGTGCTAAAAATAGAGGTGTAGCAGTGAGGGCATGACAGGCTAGCCTCCCAAGTACATACGTAGGGTCCCAACCCCCCATCCATGCTGCAACAGCTACACTTCTCTTTTTAGCGCACTAGCTTTTGATCAAAGCTGCACGTGTGTGTCTGTCAGACCTGGAAATTACACCTCCCACTGCAATTTAGACACACCCTGGGACACTTTCCCCTCCAGCTACACTGGTGCAATCAGACACCCAAATCGGTTGTGGTGGGTAGGGTGGGAATGGAAAGTTCCATGTCTGAAGCATGTTTGAGGGGTCACATCACGACTCCAGCATGTCATTTTCTGCTCCACCATCACTGCAAAGCCCCCAGCCTTTCAAAGGATCGGCCTTAGAGCTGGTCACAACAATTTTCTCAAAGATTTTATTTTGACTCAATGGAAATTCTCATAAAAAAACTGTTTCCATCAACAGTTTCTGGGGGGGCGGGGTTGTTGGAAAACTGAAAAAAAGACACTTTTTTTATTTTGGATGAAAATTTTAAAAATCCACAAAAAACATGTTTAAAAAAATGATTTTCCCATTTTTCCTTATTTTTTCGTGTGTGGAAAATAACAGCCATTTTTTGCTCACCTGTGTATTAGTATTGTTAAACTAGGCATTAGAGTTATAAAAATGTGTTCAGTGTTTAGACTTTACGGAATCCTTGTAAGCAGCTGCAGCCATTAATCTCACTTATAATATCTGAATCCCATGTTCTAAGGTAATATTTAGTGTTTGCTCTGTAACTGTGAATCACCAGACAGAAAAGAAGCATCAATGAGTGTGAAATACCAGTCTGACACAAAAGAAGGCCCATCAACACCAGACAAACCACTGTGGAACATCAGTTGATTGTTCCCCTCCACCAAGAAGAGGAGATGGGCCACTGAATTACTCCCAATGACTGAATTTGCAACTCAGAGAAGGGGCAAAGGGATAAAAAGCCCTAATAAGGAGGAACTGTATTTTTTATGCTGCTTGGAGTCTGAGGGGCAAGGATCACACAAGCAAAAGATCCCCAATGCTTGGCCTGGGTTAGCTCTAAAGGTTATATAGATATTGCTTATCATAGAAGCTACTATTACCATTTGAACAGGACTGGACTAGCAAGAGGTTGCAGGGCAGGACTCAGGGGCATTGGCAGAGCTGTGTGGGGAGCCCAGGTCTGGACTAGCAGGGGGGCTGCAAGGCAGTACTGAGGGGCATCAGCAGAGCTGTGTGGGGAGCCCAGGACTGGAATAGCAGAGGCATCAGAGTTTCTGCCTACAATATGTTTAACTAGCCAGATCTATTGGCACCTCACCACTATTTATTTATTTGGATTTATAATACACACAAAACCCCACCAATCCAGTGCTCTAGGCTCTTTGCCATACATTGAAAATGCACCTCTGAAAATCAGATATACACCAATTAAGAATCTCTCCTGCTGGTGGGAAATGTTCAAATCAGTCACCAAGCAACAAGAGCCCAGGTGTTTCCAGACTACCCACCACTCCAAAAAACCCCACTGACTCTATGATAGTGGCAAACAATACTTTTTTTTTTTTTTTTTGCCCCCTGTACAGCTATGGCATAAGAGTTAAGAAAATCTTTGTATTGGAATTGGTCAGCTTCAACCTCTCTAATGTCTGGTGGCGGAGGCAGTCCAGAGCAGTGGTCAAATGTGGGCAGATGATGGAGCAGCTGGGAGGTTGATCAGTATCAGAGGCAGCCTGGGGCAGTGGTCAGAGTTTTCTCAGGGGTCAGTAGCTGGAAGCTCCAATCCAAGGGGTCAGGTCAGTGCATCAGGGAGGCCAGACCAGGCGAGGCAGCAAGGCAGGGTCAGGCGAGGCTGTCTAGGAAGCAATCAGCAGGCAATGATCTGTTGCTCAGACAGCTTCCTCTTCCTGGTGGGGCCTTTAAATAGCCCAGGTATTCACTGAGAGTGCTGCCTGTCCATCCAATTGGAGGACCGGGACATGGCTGCTGTGGGTTTGTAGGCCATTAGCACTAAAGCTGTTGGTCAGGGGCAGCAGCTCAGGATACCACCTAAAGACCTGGGTTCACTATCAGGGGTCTATTGGTGCCATAACGTGCCAGTGGCAGAAGACCCAGGCTGAAGCTGACTAATTCCATCATCAAGATTTCTTCCTCCCACTTCAATTGTCCCTAATCATCCATAAACCATGGTTGTGACCCTGACTGACCAGGTGCCAGCTCATGCCAGAGCCCCCGGCCAATTCACCTGTGAGTGAGTATAGATCAAAGTGATTGTTAAATGTATCAGAGTGTATGTGGTGTTTCAACTTCATGAAAACGAGTGGGATGTTACTTGCTTTGTTTTCACTTATCTGTATCCTGTTATAATGTAGTAGCAAACATTTACATTGTGTAAACCCTGTAACTAAATAACCCATCAAACAAGAAAGAAGCCTTGTGCAATGCAAATGAAGAACTTTAACAGAAAAGTGCAGATTTCAAAGCAAGTGGTCATTATGTGTGATGATCAGAGGTCAAACACTCTAAATGCATTCCTCACTTTGTCATCAAAGGAAAAACCCACATGGGTAGTAACCCTGTCAGCTTGTTCTTGGTGAGAAGAAGCTATAAGTATGGATTCAAGAAAAGATCCTGCATCTCTGAACTGTTTGGACTCTCACAGGGAAGTGTAGCAGATGCGAAGCGGAGATCCCCAGATGCGAAGCGGAGAGACAATCTGGGTACCCTGAAAAGACTTGGGAAACTGGCAGTTTATTACATCACTGTCATCATTTGGAATTACAGACTATGACTCATCTATGCATATATTTTACCTGCTTTAACCTCTCAGTAACTCTAATTTCCTTTTCTTAGCTAATAAACCTTCAGTTAGTTTACTATAGAATTGGCTACCAGCATTATCTTTGGTGTAAGATCTAGGGTAAGTGACTGGTCTCTTGGGACTGAAAGCCTTCTAAAATGTGAGGTGATTTTTGTATAAGTGACTTTTTATCACAAAGTTCAGTTTGTCTGGGTGGCAAGATAGACTGGAGAATCTAAGGGGATTGTCTGTGACTCCATGGTAAGATTGATATAGTGATCCAGGAGTTAACATTTGTCCCTGGCTTGGTGAAATCTAACTATAGAATACACCACCAGTTTGGGGTGGTGCCCTGTTTTCTGACAATCTGCCCTGAGGTAGACAGTCATGGTTGTGAGCCACTCCAGACAGCGTGACAATGATGACTCTGTAGAAAGCTGTGCTTGGGGAAACTCTCTACTGATGCCTGAGGATGGAAGATCATTGTAAAGTCTTAGCGAGCTACTCACAGATTTGTCTGCCAGCAGCATAATATTCTCCCTCAGAACTCCCAGAAACAATTTGGTTCCATTAACCTCCAAGGGTGAGGCTGTCAAAGCAGGTCCCTCACTCTGTCAGGAGAAGTGTGCCCCAACTTCAAACTTCAGGATGGAGTGGTCACCTCATGATGTGGGAAAAACTTCCAAATGCTCAATCCACAACCCCAGTCCCAACACTAGAGCTAGCATGCGGCCAGCTATGAGCAACAGCGTTCACCCCAAAACACAGGTGCGCTCTCAGCTCAGAACAGAATGCTTGTGAGGCCTTTGGCCTTTACCAGTTCTCCTGAGTGCTTGTGCTGATATCCCGGCTTCACTGTGAAATCCTTCAGAACTTCTGTAACCCCAAGCAACTTGAGGGAACTGGAGGCAATAATGTGGCTTTCTCACCTTGGAGTTTGTGAAGACCTTTAAACCCATTTCCTGTAGGGAAAAACCCAACACACATTTTGTTATTTATTTCGGTTGAGGTTGAAATTCCAGAACTGACACCAGTATTAGGGAGACAAGGTGGGTGAGGTAATATCTTTTATTGGACCAACTCCTGTTGGTGGGAGAGACAAGCTTTTGAGTTTACACCAATTGGCCCAATAAAAGATATTACCTCCAGGGCCGGCTCTGGCTTTTTCGCCGCCCCAGGCGAAAAAGCCTCCGGCCGCCCCCCCCCCCCCC
>NW_020677592.1:0-4039 GCF_002925995.2 Terrapene triunguis | reverse complement strand
ACTCTGATGAGATGTGACACATTCAAAATTCTCTAATTGCAAATGACCACTATGGTTTATCATGCCAAAATACTGTTAAAAAAATATTGAGGTATAAAATATGCAACAAAAAGCACTTAGAGGACCAGGTGAGCACACTGATCCACAGATATTTGCATTTCATATTTGCTACGTACTTACTGATATAAACTTACAATTAATAGTTCTGAAGGCTTGATTACATACAATTCCCCTCCCCATTCCACACATCCAAAATCAAATCTAAATGCAAAAGCAATACAACAGATTCAATACTAGAAATACCAAAATCCCAAAGAACACCAATACTGTATTGCATTCAACTTGAAGTAATGTTTCCTACGGGGCAAATCTTGCATCCAGTTCTATGGAGGCAGAGGTCACTGACAGAAATGAAACATTGAAGTTCTACAGCTTGTGCAAGTGTGGACAACAGCAAGCATAGGTACCCACACCCTGTGAGTTTCACAGTATAGTTCCACATAGGCTTCTGATGCAACTCTGCACAGTGTTTTTCAGGGGATGACTTGGGGCAGGGTAGAATTAGACTAGAGGAACTACAACTGCATTATCTTCCTTGCCTTTTCCCTTTAAATAGAGGAAGGAAGGGCACAAACACCGTGGAGACTACACCAGAAACTATGTCCCACTGCTAATACATTATGTATGGGTAAGAATTCCTTTCCACTTCAGAGTTCCCCAGCTAAATTTTCTGGCTTAGGAAATGGAGACAAAACTTTTGTCTATTTCTAGATATTCTACAGGCTTCCTCTAATCCTACAATAGCCAGGAATAGATCCTTAACAACCATCCTCCCTGAAAATAAATGACAATTCTTATTAGAGACACAAGGCAGGTGAGGTAATATTTTTTATTGGACCAACTTCAGCTGGTGAAAGAGACAAGGTTTTGACAGAGCTCTTCTTCAGATCTGAAAGCTTGCCTCTTTCAACAACAGAAATTGGTCCAATAAATGATATTACCTCATTCACCTTGTCTCTCTCTAATATCCAGGGACCAACATGGTGATAACGACACTACAAACAAGTCCTACTAGACTTCAGTATTCCTTGTCTTCCTTAATTCCATTTGATTTTTACTTATTTCCATTTTTTCTAAGCTTTCCTGTCTTATTCTAAAGAAGAAGTGCAGATTTCCTTTTAGTTACAAAGACAAGTCTTTGGCAGTAGCTTCTTTCTTCTGCTCTGTGTAGTCCACACTCTTTCCACTACAAATTTGATCCACATCCCCATCTCTTCTGCTCTCTCTTCTTTAGTCATTCTTAAATCATCCTGCTACTCAGAAATATACTATGGCACTTCCTGTGCTTCTGTCTTGGAGGTATGTAAGTAAAATTGAAACAGATGTTTTTCAGAGCCATGCAGAATTAGATGTCTTGCTGTTAGGGCAATTTCTACTTGGGTTAAATAGTCCTCACTTTCCACATTTTTGCCCAGCTTTAGGGTCTGGTCAAGTGCTAGCAACCTACATTTTAAATTGTCAAATATTCTGGCTGCACATACAGCCATAGAGGAATATCAAGACTTCTAGCACACATGGACATAAGAAATAAAAATGGCCATACTGGGTCAGACCAAAGGTCCATCAGTCCAGTATCCTGTCTTCCGACAGTGACCAACGCCAGATGCCCCAGAGCGAATGAACAGAACAAGTAATCATGTGATCCATCCCCTATCACCTATTCCCAGCTTCTGGTAAACTGCATGATACATGCATGTTCTAATAATCTGGTATATCAGTAACACACTAAGGGTATGTCTACACTACGAAATTAGGTCGAATTTATAGAAGCCGGTTTTATAGAAATCGGTTTTATACAGTCGATTGTGTGTGTCCCCATATAAAATGCTCTAAGTGCATTAAGTCGGCGGACCGCGTCCACAGTACCGAGGCTAGTGTCGACTTCCGGAGCGTTGCACTGTGGGTAGCTATCCCACAGTTCCCGCAGTCTCCGTCGCCCATTGGAATTCTGGGTTGAGATCCCAATGCCTGATGATGCAAAAACAGCATCGCGGGGGGTTCTGGGTACATGTCGTCAGGCCCCTCCCCCTCCGTCAGAGCAATGGCAGACAATCGATTCGCACTTTTTTACCTGGGTTACCTGTGCAGACAACATACCACGGCAAGCATGGAGCCCGCTCAGCTCAGCTCAGCTCACCATCACAATATGTCATCTGGGTGCCGGCAGACGTAGTACTGCATTGCTACACAGCAGCAGCTAATTGCCTTTTGGCAGTGGATGGTGTATTACGATTGATATCCATCATCATCATATTCCTCAGTGAGTTCGGTCAGAGGCACCTGGGCAGACATGTTTTGTCTCCTGGAGACTCAGTCCTGCCGGCAGTCCTATTGAACCGTCTTGACGATGATGGCTAGCAGTCGTAATACAGCATTTTCTGCCAAGCACCTAGAAGATGCCGATGGCTATCAGTCATGCTGCACCGTCTGCTGCCAGCTTCAGATGTAAAAAATAGATGGACCAGATTTGTTCTGTATCCATTTGCTTCCCCCTCCCTCCAGGAAATCAACGGCCTGCTAAACCCAGGGTTTTGAGTTCAATCTTTGGGGGACCATTCTGTGTGACACTTGTTTGTGTTTCTCCCTGATGCACAGCCACCTTTGTTGATTTTAATTCCCTGTAAGCCATGTCGTCACTCACTCCTCCCTCCCTCCCTCCGTCCGATAATAGTTTCATGCCTTTTTTCAGCCCAGACGCCATAGCACTGGGATCACTGCGGCAATTATGAGCACTATATACACCACGCGCATTGTCCTGGAGTATATGCAGAGCCAGAACATGCCAAAGCAAAACCAGGCGAGGAGGAGATTGCAGCGTGGCGACGAGAGTGATGAGGAAATTGACACGGACATAGACCTCTCACAAAGTACAGGCCCCAGCAATGTGCAAATCATGGTGTTACTGGGGCAGGTTCATGGCGTGGAACGCTGATTCTGGGCCCGGGAAACAAGCACAGACTGATGAGACCGCATCGTGTTGCAGGTGTGGGACGATTCCCAGTGGCTGCGAAACTTTCGCATGCGTAAGGGCACTTTCATGGAACTTTGTGACTTGCTTTCCCCTGCCCTGAAGTGCCAGAATACCAGGATGAGAGCAGCCCTCACAGTGCAGAAGCGAGTGGCGATAGCCCTGTGGAAGCTTGCAACGCCAGACAGCTACCGGTCAGTCGGGAATCAATTTGGAGTGGGAAAATCTACTGTGGGGGCTGCTGTGATCCAAGTAGCCAATGCAATCAAAGACCTGCTGATATCAAGGGTAGTGACTCTGGGAAATGTGCAGATCATAGTGGATGGCTTTGCTGCAATGGGATTCCCAAACTGTGGTGGGGTGATAGACGGAACCCATATCCCTATCTTGTCACTGGAGCACCAAGCCACTGAGTACATAAACCGCAAGGGGTACTTTTCAATGCTGCTGCAAGCCCTGGTGGATCACAAGGGACGTTTCACTAACATCAATGTGGGATGGCCGGGAAAGGTACATGATGCTCGCGTCTTCAGGAACTCTGGTCTGTTTCAAAAGCTGGAGGAATGGACTTTCTTCCCGGACCAGAAAATAACTGTTGGGGATGTTGAAATGCCTATTGTTATCCTTGGGGACCCAGCCTACCCCTTAATGCCATGGCTCATGAAGCCGTACACAGGCAGCCTGGACAGTAGTCAGGACCTGTTCAATTATAGGCTGAGCAAGTGCCGAATGGTGGTGAAATGTGCATTTTGATGTTTAAAAGCGCGCTGGCGCAGTTTACTGACTCGGATAGACCTCAGCGAAGCCAATATTTCAATTATTATTGCTGCTTGCTGTGCGCTCCACAATATCTGTGAGAGTAAGGGGGAGACATTTATGGCGGGGTGGGAGGTTGTGGCAAATCGCATGGCCACTGATTACGCGCAGCCAGACACCAGGGCAGTTAGAAGAGTACAGCAGGGCGCAGTGCACATCAGAGAAGCTTTGAAAACCAGTTTTGTGACTGGCCAG
>NW_020677591.1:0-4590 GCF_002925995.2 Terrapene triunguis | reverse complement strand
TGTTAGTCTCTAAGGTGCCACAAGTACTCCTGTTCTTTTTACTCCATGGTGTGTTCTACCAGCATCACTGGGAGAGAGCAGCCGCTATTTACCCTCCTGTGTGGGGGGGTGTCTGGGAAGTGGGCAGCCATAGTCCGGGAGTGGGTGGAGCTGTGGCCCCTCGACCAGCACAGCTGAGCCAGAACACGTGGGGAAGAACTAGCAACCACAGATTACTTCCCCACCCCCGGCAGGGGGAACCCACAAAGTAGAGTGTGCCCTGTGCTCAGGGTTTGTGGCAAAGCCACAACAGAGCCGTCTGTATTTTGATATCTGTCTCTTCTTGCTCTTGTTCTCCTCTTCACGGTGGCTCTGGCCTCTGCTGAAATTACCCTTCTGCTCAGGGACTCTGCCTGGGGAATTCTCAGCCTGGTGCCTGCATCCAGCTCCTGCCTGCTTTGCTTTGCTGAGGCAGTACAAAGGGGTCAGAGCAGGGGCAGAGGATCTGTCCATGTGCCTGGTACTTAAATACAAAGTTTGGAAATGCACAGTCCAGGCATGCAAACAACCTTAACTCACCAGCCTCCAGCCTGCCTGTGTTTGTTCCTTTCACATGTACTTGGTAAAATGTTTTGGTCTTGGATCAAGGCCTTTTCCCAAGGGCTTTAAAAAGCCCATAGCCTGTGAGATCACGATTGATGTCAGAATCCGATAAAGGGTCGATTGTTCAAAGAGCACCTATGTGATTTAGGAGGTTAATTCCCACTGAGAGTGAATGGGACTTAGGCGCCTAATTGACTTGGACGCCTTTGAAAATTTGAGCCTTTATGATTTTGATTCTAGCAAAAATCAGACTTGAGGTACGAACTGATTCCAAGCAGCCCTGTCTATATTTACTGCACAGAGGGGGTGTGTATTGCTACAACTGTTATTTAGTCCATTTTCCATTTAAATACTTTAAAAAAATATTTAGAAATATTTCTTGCCTTTTATGTCTGCTTGGCCCCACTCACACACATTAGCAGGGACTAAACACACTTGTAAAGCTGGGCCAATGTTTAACTTACAGGTGCCAGAGCTACTAAAATTGATTACAAATAAAGTATTCTTTTTCCAGATGCTTCATCTATTGGATGTTTCTATGAGATGGTAAGTACATAAGAATGGCTATATTAGGTCAGACTAATGGTCCATCTAGCCCAGAATCCTGTCTTCTGACAGTGGCCAGTGCCAGATGCTACAGAGGAAATGAACAGAATAGGGCAGTTGGAGGTTTAGGGACATCTGGAATATGGGGTTGCATCCATCACCATCTTGGCTAATAGCCATTGATGGACCAATCCTCCAGGAACTTATCTAATTCTTTTCAGAACCCAATTATACTTTTGGCCTTCACACCATCTTCTGGAAAAGAGTTCCACAGGTTGACTGTGCGCTGTGTGAAGAAATACTTTCTTTTGTTTGTTTTAAATCTGCTGCCTATTAATTTCATCAGGTGATCCCTAGTTCTTGTGTTATGTGAAAGGTAAATAACACTTCCCTATTCACTTTCTCCACAGCAGTCATGATTTTATAGACCTCTATCCTATCCCCCCTTAGTCATCTCTTTTCTAAGCTGAACAGTACCGATTTTTTAAATCTCTCCTCATATGGAAGCTGTTCCATACTGCTCATCATTTTTGTTGCCCTTCTCTGTACCTTTTCCAGTTCCAATAAGTGATGTTAATGACACTTCACTCTCTCAAGCTGCTCCAGGAAATGCAAGTCTGCAAGGAAAAGGATGGAGAAAGGGTCACAGAGGTGTTGAGAACATCACACAAATGCGAGCATCACAACCTGAGGGCAACTGCCAGAGTCTTAGGAACAGATTCTCATCTCCTTGCTCACACTGAGCAGTACTGTGATCCATAACTAGCCCATTGATTTCAAAGAGAGAATTCCCAGAGTAAAGTACAACTCAGCGTGGGAGAGGGTATCACAGAAACTGGCCCTTAATTACTACAAAAGAAGGCTGTGCTTCTACACAACCCAGCCAGGCCCTTGGCTGTATGAATTAGACACACTGCTCCCTTTGGGAGTCAATTTCAAGGGGAGAGGACTGGCTAAGCCCCTTATCCTAAGCTGCATCCTACCCTTATTATCTGGAGTCAGGGGGGACTGGGAGTCAAGACTCCAGGAGTCTGTTCCTGGCTCAGGGAGGGGAGTGCAGTCCAGGGATTAGAACAAGGATGTCTAGGAACCAGGACTCCTGGGTTCTGTTTCTTGCTCTGATTGGTGGCTGTGATCTTGGGGTAAGCACAAGGTAGATGGGGAGTCAGGACTCCTGGTTCTAATCTCAGCTCAGGAAAGTGATGTTGTTAGAGCAGAAGTTAAGATTTTGGGGATTAACTTGCTGCATAGCCTGGGACATACCACTAGTGTTAAAGTGTCTCTACTAATGAAAAGTCTGCGGAAGCTGCATGAACTATGATCATAGAATCATAGAATATCAGGGTTGGAAGGGACCTCAAGAGGTCATCTAGTCCAACCCCCTGCTCAAAGCAGGACCAATTCCCAACTAAATCATCCCAGCCAGGGCTTTGTGCATATGATGTGCATAGTGCTTTGAGATCCTCAGCTATACATAGGCAGCAAGTGTTATTCCAGTGTATGGCATTCACCTATGGCTCGTATTACTTATTATCAATTTCCAAAGGGCTGCTTGGCTGTGTCTCTAACCGTCAGCTTTCAAACCGGTTCTCAGAAGGAGAGCAGCCCTGGTTGCTTTCTGTTAACATGTACATGTTCTGTTTAAAGGAACCAGCAGACAAAGAAGTGGCAGGTGAGGGGTATGAAATGTTAAACCCCAAGTCAGTGCAGAATGTGCTTTATTCTACCCTTCATCGCGAACAGTGAGATGCCGCTATCTTATCCCCGTCTGAGCTCGGTAAGTGAGTCATTCCCCTCTGGAAAGAAGCTTTCTCAGCAAATCCTATTGATGCTAGAGCTTTCTCTAGGCTAAATTTCCCCCTCCTGGCCAAAGCTTGAGTAACTGAGTTTTGCATGAGTCAGGGCAGGGATGGGGGGCAGGAGCAAGGTGGACATTTGAGGAATGAGGATTATTTCAGTTGCATTCAACACTGTCCCACTCCCTGACCAATTCTCCTACACTCCAGAGAGTCTCCTTCCAGAGAGCAGCTGCACATTCGGGTTCCTGTCTAACATTCCTGAGTGTACATCGTTGTAACCATACTAGTCCCAGCCTAGCACCTTGTCTAATCACTTACAGCCAGTGCAAAATGGACGTAAATTATAGAGAAACATTCCCAGTGAAAAGGAGATGTAGGCAAGGGCATTTCCTGCGGGCAGGACACTGCAGCCAGTCAACACTTTTTTGCTACAAAATGTGTGGGTCAAAAAATGGAGGGAAAAAACTTGTGGAAATTTTCTTCTTTTTTATGACAAATTTTGGGGATACTGTTCAAAACTGTGTCTTTTTTTCAGTTTTCTGGATTTTGGTTAAAACCAACATTTTTCTGCAGAGAAGAAAAAGAAACATTTCCCAGCCAGCACTATATGACAGTCAAGTGTAAGTTAGAGCAGCCCTAAGGCTACTCTGATTTATGCCTGTTACAGATCCACAGGCTCTGTGTTACACCACAGCTCTTAAACAGTCCCTTGGAGGAATCCCTTCAGTGTTCCAGGCCCTCAAACGGTCCCACTTTTCCTTCAGGGTAGGCCACACAGCCTCACTGCCTCTGAGCCTGAGCCCTTGGGCTCTAGTACTCCTGTTTCACACCATGAGCTCTGCCCAGCGAGTCCAACTGAGATAGATTCCTGGTCCTGATATACACTCCTGGGACTAATGCACCTCAGCAGTGTTTACAGAGCAGTGATTATTACTCATCTGGGTCATCACATTGGAAGTCTTTAGGTTAACACACAGCAACACAGGTTAAGATATAGTCCATCTGACCAAACCAGTGCCATCTGCCAGTCAAGCTGCTACAGACTCCATTTCAGGCTCTGTCTCTGTTCCTTTTTCAATCCAAGGTGAGAGCCCTGTCTCTCTCCCATGAGCAGAACTTAGCCCCATGACTGGACACTTTTCCCTTTGTTCCCAAGCTGGGGCAATTGCTGGGGAGAAAACCACCCTCCCCTGGGTCGCTGGGTGTGAATGTTCTGATCGTTGGGGAGTTCCCATTGTCTTTTTCAGATTCTCCACAGATATGGGTCGGTTTCAGCAGGTTCCAGCCAGTTTCTTAACTATCCATTCATTCTGCCCCACACAGCAGCATGACACACACATCTCATGTCTCATGCTTTGACCCAAGGACAGACTTAAGTCTTTATTCCACACTGGATAGCAATGCAAAATACAGAGGAAAACTGAGGCACACATAGGATTCTTGAAAATATTACAGAAAATTCCCACTTCGTCAGTGCCAGTGCCTAAGTTAGCCATTGATTGGCCCCAGGGTCATGAAGCATAAAGATACCTCACAGGCACCTTTCCACACCTTTCTCATCCTGTGCCAAGCACAGTTTAGTGTGAGCAGAGAATCAGACTAATTGGATTCTCTTTGGGTCCTGTGGCACCTTTAAGACTAACAGAAGTATTGGGAGCATAAG
>NW_020677590.1:0-3057 GCF_002925995.2 Terrapene triunguis | reverse complement strand
CGAGGTCCCTTCCAGTCCTAGAATCTATGAATCTATGAATCTATGAAACCTTTGTCCTCACTGCCTAGCCTAGTACTGCCTAGCCCTCTTTGTCCTAATTTACTCCCTAAGCTAGAAAGAAGCTACATACTGAGATAAATGTATTGAAAGCCAGGAACATTATGCTGCAACTAAAATGAGGTCGAACAACAAATGTGTTTCACCTTTAAACAAACAAGTTAAAACACAAAGAACATAGGATCTACTTTTTCATGTTACAATACTAAAATAAAACTATTTAGATCACTCTACTAGCAAACAATTATAGCAGTATTCGAATTGTGCCAAGTTCAAAACTTTTTTTTATAGGCATTTCTACATGTATATGGTGTTTTCATTTGACTGAGAAATCAATCCTGAGGTCAGTAATGAGGAATGAAGCTGAAGGCTCAGGTTAAAGCTACTCCAAACCACCAAAGAAACAATACAGCAATATAGAAAATCTAAACCCCATTCTTTCTACTCATAGGAGAGTTTTGATTTAAACTGGAAAGAAAAAAAGTAGTCCAAAGAAAATAGTCATTTTTATAACAAAATTATTCCACTGCAGTATTTGGATTTCAGACACTGTACAACTATGAACCTGAAAGAATAAAGAAAAATGAAATCAACTTCATTGAGTATAAAGCAACAAGTTGTCTCAACCTGCCTCTTCCTGGGCACACAGCTTGTTCAACACCTTATCTCTGGGTCACTACTATGGTTCTTTACTCCTCTAAGCTTCCTCTCAGGACATTTGCCTGTGAACATCTGATGATCCTGGCTACTTTTCCTAACTCTATTTTGGAGGTTCTTCAGATTTCTTCATTTTACTACATATCCAACTTCAGGGGTTGAAAAAACCACTAAATTTTTGGTGACCAGAGTGAAAATTACAGCTTTCAGCAACCCTTCTACTTATTAGGCTTTTCCTCAGGGAGTAATCTTATAAAGCCCAGCAGTGTTGTGCCAGCTATGTATGCAACTCATGTATTGCACACCAAGAATTCACAAAAAATGTTGTATCCTACAAAAATTTAGAAGTCCTACATGTAATCAATCTGTTCACATTGGCTATCTTCTTGTTTTGCTGGAAAAGCGTACAATGCTCCAAGTTGCACCAGGTTGCCTAGGCAACAAGACTCTGCAGGCAGTTGACTTCCTGACTGGCTGTGTGTTGGAAAAAGAAGCTAAGACATGCAAGTGTAGATTTGAACTGTCTGATAGAACAGATCTAGCGGCACAACTTCTTCATGAGGATGGAAAGTTTAGTGCAAAATTTGTTCACTAATTCATTTAGTGCAACAGACTAGGCAATAAAAAACAGAAATAAGAAATTGAAGGCCAAAACCAAAACTGTAATTAGTGAGTACTTACAGAGAAGCAAGAGAAGAGTTGAAATGAGGTATACAAATGTGAATGCATCTATGGGTGTATGGAAACAAGCAAGCTATATTGCTGGCCCTGTCTACTTTTCATCAATGAAAAGAATATGTGGAATAAAGCAGGATACAATGACCTAAATAACCTACACAATTCCTGCAAATGTCAGAAAACTGGCCAACAACATCTAACAGCCTGTATGAAGTTACAAAGTTTTGGGCAAGATCCTATTTATCTTCAGTTAGGTGAGCGATGGAGAAAACTGTGAAAACACAATGAAAAAGTTTGCCAGAATCTTGTTATTTTGCAAAGACTAATTTGTGTTTTCTCTCATCTCTGAGAACAAGAGCTGGTATTTCATAGGCATAACAAATCAGATGATGTTCTGAATCAGGGCAATTATATAGAAACCTTAGGATTAGTCAGAGAGTTCGATCCTTTACTCAAGCAGCATTTGGAAACCTCTACTCTTTTTTCTGGAACAGCTAGCAGAATTCAGAATGACTTCATTGAAGCAGTAAGTAATGCCCAACTTAATGGCATTGCCAAAGAAGTTGAGGAAACACCCTTTGTTGCTATTTTATTTGACAAAACCTCAGATATTGCCAAAAGTCTCAGCTTTCAATTGTACTGCGTTATATGATCAAGAATGGTAACGTTGCCGAACACTTTGCTAGTTTTACTGAGGTTAGTAACAATCTAACAACATCATCCTTTACCAGCATGTTGAAACAGTGTACCCGAAGTTTAAATTAAGTGACAAGTTGGCAGCTGAGACATATGATGGTACAGCAGTAATGACACCGTGGTAATAGGTAACCGTTATGCTCTTCTTGATACAGGAGAGAAGGAATCACCCCCTACAGTAAAGGAGGAGAAGCCTCGTACCCTAAGGCTGGGAGGTCTGCTGCCACTACTGCAAATAGGAAACATAGGGTAGTGGTGGTCGGAGACTCTCTGCTGAGGGGGACGGAGGCACCCGTCTGTCGCCCTGACATTTCATCTCAGGAGGTATGCTGCCTGCCGGGAGCCCATATCCGAAATGTTACGGAGGCATTGTCGAGGATTATCCAGCCCTCTGACTACTACCCGATGCTACTCATCCATGTGGGCACAAATGATACTGCGCGGTGTGACACTGAGCGGATCAAGAGTGACTACAGGGCTCTGGGAGTACGGATGAAGGAGTTTGGAGCACAGGTGGTATTCTTTTCGATTCTTCCTGTCAAAGGTAGGGGCCCGGGCAGAGACAGATGCATCATGGAGGTGAATGCCTGGCTGCGAAGATGGTGTCGCCAGGAGGGCTTTGGCTTCCTCGACCACGGGATGCTATTCGAGGAAGGACTGCTAGGCAGAGATGGCGTTCACCTTTCGAGGCGGGGAAAGACTCTATTTGGACACAGACTGGCTAACCTAGTGAGGAGGGCTTTAAACTAGGTTCGATGGGGACAGGTGAGCAAAGCCCGCAGGTAAGTGGGGAACATGGAGACCTGGGACATGGGTCGGAAACGAGAGGGAGTGTGGGCTATATTGGCAGAGAGAAAGGAGGGTCAGGACAAAACTGGGAGGCAAGATCAAACCAGTATCTTAGATGCCTATATACAAATGTGAGAAGTATGGGTAATAAGCAGGAAGAACTGGAAGTGCTAATAAATA
>NW_020677589.1:0-1617 GCF_002925995.2 Terrapene triunguis | reverse complement strand
CTCGGATGCAGCGCATCCGGCCTCGTGGACTTGTGCTCGTCCAGTTTTTCTAAATAGTCCCGAACTACTTCTTTCTCCACAGAGGGCTGGTCACCTTCTCCCCATGCTGTGCTGCCCAGTGCAGCAGTCTGGGAGCTGACCTTCTTTGTGAAGACAGAGGCAAAAAAAATATTGAGTACATTAGCTTTTTCCACATCCTCTGTCACTAGGTTGCCTCCCCCATTCAGTAAGGGGCCCACACTTTCCTTGACTTTCTTCTTGTTGCTAACATACCTGAAGAAACCCTTCTTGTTACTCTTAACATCTCTTGCTAGCTGCAACTCCAAGTGTGATTTGGCCTTCCTGATTTCACTCCTGCATGCCTGAGCAATATTTTTATACTCCTCCCTGGTCATTTGTCCAGTCTTCTACTTCTTGTAAGATCTGTGTTGTATATCGACCTGGGTATGTGGCTGGTCCTTTAGCATTTGAAGAACCCTTTTGTTTGATGAAATTGGCTTCAAATAACCACTCAGCAGTAAATTCAGTGTTTTTGGTGGCAATAAAAGGACTGGAATGCCTAAGGAGACTGCTTTTCTGAATTCTTGTTAGCCAGTGGGGTGAAACAGAAATTTACTTTGGTTGCTGGTTTGGTATCTCTTATCAGAGAATGATCACTGCTTTTTGGGGGTGCCTGCCCCATTTCTCAGCACTTTGTCCTGAATTTACTATTCTCAGTTGTGATCCACTAAGGGCTTCTCTACACCACGCAGCTCTTAGCGACAAGGCTGGGTCGACACTGTCTTGTCGCTAAAAGTCAGTGTGTGTGAATGCTCTTTGCGGTATTTTGTTGGCACTTTTGCTGACAAAATAGTTCCAGCCTCGCGCGCGGCATAAGCTTTGTCGGCAGGAGAGCTCTCCTGCTGACAAAGCCGCGTTCACACCGTCGCTTGCGTCGGCAAAATGTTTGTCTTTCACGGGGGGCTTTTTTAAGTACCTGCAAAAGAGAAAAGTTTTGTCGACAACCGTGCAGTGTAGACATACCCTAAGGCACAGTGAGAGATGGCTTTTGCTCTTTTGCCTACTGCTAATGACAGGGAGCTAACACAGGAGAAAGAAGAGGCAGGCAGGCTGACCACAGTGGCCAGGAGGAAGTGAGAAGAAACAACAGATGAGTGGCTGGAGAATGTGGGCATCAATCCTGCTACCTCTTGCATGCAAAGTACAAGCTCTACCGCTTGAGCTAATTCCCCGCCTCTGGCTTGTGGGTAAGGCACCCGCCAGGCAAAGTGAGGGCTCTGGGGTCTGAAGTGGAACAGAGCGTCAGATGGGGGGATGCTTATAGTTGGGGAAAGGGGTCCCGAGTCCTGGATCCCAGCCACACGCCTCGGCACAAAGACCAATGGTCCCTGCAGGACGTGTGTGACGGGGATAAGAGTTAGTAATAAGAATAAGCAACACACTTAAGAAGAGAACATGACTTTTATCTAACCCAACATAGCCAGGAGCAGACCCAGCTCAGGATCCTCAATCGGACTCTCCCCAACTCCCGGGCACAGCGTCCAGTTAACAGCCCTCCCTTGGCCTGGCTGGACACCCACAGACACATGGCCACACGCAGCCCTTCCCTGCTTTGGC
>NW_020677588.1:0-13772 GCF_002925995.2 Terrapene triunguis | reverse complement strand
CCCTGATGCAAAGCCACCTTTCTTGATTTTAATTCCCTGTACCTGTATGCCATGTCGTCACTCGCCCCTCCCTCCCTCCCTCTCTCCCTCCCTCCCTTCTTCCCCTGGTCCGTCAGATACTACTTTCGCGCCTTTTTTCAGACCAGACGCCATAGCCAGCACTGGGATCATGGAGCCCGCTCAGATCACCGCGGCAATTATGAGCACTATGAACACCACGCGCATTGTCCTGGAAAACATGCAGAGCCTCCTGGACATGCCAAAGCCAAACCAGGACCAGCTGAGGAGGAGGCGATTGCAGCGCGGCGACGATAGTGATGAGGAAATTGACATGGACCTCTCACAAGGCACAGGCCCCAGCAATGTGGAAATCCTGGTGTTACTGGGGCAGGTTCATGCCGTGGACCGCCGATTCTGGGCCCGGGAAACAAGCACAGAGTGGTGGGACCGCATCGTGTTGCAGGTCTGGGACGATGCCCAGTGGCTGCGAAACTTTCGCATGCGTAAGGGCACTTTCATGGAACTTTGTGACTTGCTTTCCCCTGCCCTGAAGCGCCAGAATACCAGGATGAGAGCAGCCCTCACAGTGGAGAAGCGAGTGGCGATAGCCCTGTGGAAGCTTGCAACGCCAGACAGCTACCGGTCAGTTGGGAATCAATTTGGAGTGGGCAAATCTACTGTGGGGGCTGCTGTGATCCAAGTTGCCAGGGCAATGAGAGACCTGGTGATATCAAGGGTAGTGACTCTGGGAAACGTGCAGACCATAGTGGATGGCTTTGCTGCAATGGGATTCCCAAACTGTGGTGGGGCGATAGACGGAACCCATATCCCTATCTTGGCACCGGCGCACCAAGCCACCGACTACATAAACCGCAAGGGGTACTTTTCAATGCTGCTGCAAGCCCTGGTGGATCACAAGGGACGTTTCACCGACATCAACGTGGGCTGGCCGGGAAGAGTACATGATGCTCGCGTCTTCAGGCAGTCTCTTCTGTTTCGAAAGCTGGAGGAAGGGACTTTCTTCCCAGACCAGAAAATAACCGTTGGGGATGTTGAAATGCCTATCGTGATCCTTGGGGACCCAGCCTACCCCTTAATGCCATGGCTCATGAAGCCGTACACAGGCAGCCTGGACAGTAGTCAGGACCTGTTCAACTACAGGCTGAGCAAGTGCCGAATGGTGGTGGAATGTGCATTTGGCCATTTAAAAGCGCACTGGCGCAGCTTACTGACTCGCTCAGACCTTAGCGAAAAGAATCTCCCCATTGTTATTGCTACTTGCTGTGCGCTCCACAATATATGTGAAAGTAAGGGGGAGACATTTATGGCGGGGTGGGAGGTTGAGGCAAATCGCCTGGCCGCTGATTACGCGCAGCCAGACACCAGGGCGGTTAGAGGAGCACAGCAGGGCGCGGTGCGCATCAGAGAAGCGTTGAAAACCAGTTTTGTGACTGGCCAGGCTACGGAGTGAAACTTCTGTTTGTTGCTCCTTGATGAACCCTCTGCCCCTCCCCCACCACCCTGTTAACTCTACTTCCCTGCAAACCAACCACCCCACCCTCCCCTACTACCCTCCCCCCTTCGAGCACCACTTGCAGAGGCAATAAAGTCATTGTTACTTCACATTCATGCATTCTTTATTAATTCAGCACACAACTAGGGGGATAATTGGAAAGGTAGCCCGGGATGGGTGGGGGAGGAGGGAAGGAAAAGGACACACTCCAATTTAAAACTTTAAAACTTATTGCTATGGAAATCATCTAGGGTGGAGTGAGTGGGTGGCCGAAGGCCCCCCCACCGTGTTCTTGGGCGTCTGGGTGAGGAGGCAATGGGACTTGGGGAGGATGGCTGCTGGTTACAGAGGGGCTGTAGCGGCGGTCTCTGCTCCTGCTGCCTTTCCTGCAGCTCAACCATACGCAGGAGCATATCACTTTGATGCTCCAGCAGCCGGAGCATCGACTCTTGCTTTCTGATTACAAGTTGACGCCACCTCTCCTCTTCAGCCCGCGTTTCAGCACGCAACTTCTCATCTTCAGCACGCCACCTCTCCTCTCGCTCATATTGGGCTTTTTTAAAATCAGTCATTGACTGCCTCCACGCATTCAGCTGTGCTCTGTCAGCGTGGGAGGCAGTCTGAAGTTCAGTAAACATTTCGTCACGCGTCCTTCGCTTCCTTCTTCGAATATTCACTAGCCTCTGCGAAGGAGTAAGATTTGCAGCTGGTGGAGAAGGGAGAGGTTGTTAAAAAAGATACATTTTAGAGAACAATGGGTAGACTCTTTCACGTTAGATTTTGCTGTTCACAACATCACACAGCACATGTGCTTTCGTTACAAGGTCGCATTTTTCCTCTTATATTGAGAGTCTCCTGGTTTGGTGTGAGAGATCACTCACGCAGTGCCAGGACACAGATTTCAGCTTGCAGGCAGCCATGGTAAGACATATAGTCTTTGGGCTTTTTTAACCTTCTTAACATGTGGGGATGGTTTCAAACAGTTCTGCCCTCATTTCCCATACCAAGCACCCGTGCCATTTAAAATGGGTTTGCAATGTAAAAGGATGGGCTGCGATTTCAGGTTTAACATGCAGCACAAACCCAACTAACTCCCCTCCCCCTCACACCCAATTCTCTGGGATGGTCACTTCACCCCTCCCCCCCACCGCGTGGTTAACAGCGGGGAATATTTCTGTTCAGCAGACCAGGAAGGGGCACCTCTGAATGTCCCCTTAATAAAATTGCCCCATTTTAACCAGGTGACCGTGAATGATATCACTCTCCTGAGGATAACAAAGAGCGATAAGGAATGGATGTTGTCTGCATGCCAGCAAACACCGGGACCATACGCTGCCATGCTTTGTTATGCAATGATTCCAGACTACGTGCTACTGGCCTGGCGTGGTAAAGTGTCCTACCATGGCGGACGGGATAAGGCAGCCCTCCCCAGAAACCTTTTGCAAAGGCTTTGGGATTACATGAAGGAGAGCTTTCTGGAGATGTCCCTGGAGGATTTCCGCTCCATCCCCATACACGTTAACAGACTTTTCCAGTAGCTGTACTGGCCGCGATTGCCAGGGCAAATTAATCATTAATCATTAAACACGCTTGTTTTTAAACCATGTGTAATTTTTGCAAAGGTACACTCACCAGAGGTCCCCCCCTGTGTGCCCTCAGGGTCTTGGGTCAGTTCGGGGGTTACTGTTTCCAGGTCCAGGGTGACAAACATATCCTGGCTGTTGGGGTAACTGGTTTCTCCGCTTCCTTGCTGCTGTGAGCTATCTATGTTCTCTCCATCCTCATCTTCCTCGTCCGCCGAACCCGCTTCCCCGTTTGCAGAGAGGGACTCATAGAACACGCTTGGGCTAGTGGTGGCTGCACCCCCTAGAATGGCATGCAGCTCCGCGTAGTAGCGGCATGTTTGCGGCTCTGCCCCGGACCTTCCGTTTGCGTCTCTGACTTTGTGGTAGGCTTGCCTTAGCTCCTTAATTTTCACGCGGCACTGCCGCGCGTCCCTGTTATGGCCTCTGTCCTTCATGGCCTTGGAGATCTTTTCTAATGTTTTGCCATTTCTTTTACTGTTTCGGAGTTCAGCGAGCACTGCTTCATCTCCCCAGATGGCGATCAGATCCTGTACCTCCCGTTCGGTCCAGGCTGGAGCTCTTCTGCGATCCTGGGACTGGGACTGGGACTCCATCATGGTTACCTGTGCTGATGGGCTCTGCATGGTCACCTGTGCTCTCCACGCTGAGCAAACAGGAAATGAAATTCAAACGTTCGCGGGGCTTTTCCTGTCTACCTGGCCAGTGCATCTGAGATGAGAGTGCTGTCCAGAGCGGTCACAATGAAGCACTGTGGGATAGCTCCCGGAGGCCAGTAATGTCGAATTCCGTCCACACTAACCCAATTCCGACCCCCTAAGGTCGATTTTATCGCTAATCCCCTTGTCGAGGTGGTGTTAGGAAACCGGTTTAAAGGGCCCTTTAAGTCGACAGAAAGGGCTTCGTAGTGTAAACGTGTCCAGGCTTAAGTCGATTTAACGCGGCTAAAGTCGACCTAAACTCGTAGTGTAGACCAGGCCTTTGAAATTTAGCCCTAAATTCCGTTTTCAAGAGTGACGCAGGCACCTAAGATTACAAATACAGTCAAATACAGACGCTCCCTGACTTACGCAAGCATTCCGTTCTGGAACGCCTTGTGTAACTCGAATTTTGTGTAAGTTGGAAACGTATACCCGACCGTTACGCAAAAAAAAGAAAAAGAAAAAACCCACCTCCTATTTCTAGCTTACGGAACTTTTTCTGTAAATGCGGATTTGCACAAGTCGGGTTTGCGTAACCCGGGGGGCGTCTGTAAGGGATTTGTGGATATTAACCTAGAAGGACCAAAGCTTACTCTCAAAGTCACTTCGTATTGCTGCTGCTATGTTTGCTCCTCACTTATGCCAGTCAGCAGCATATGTAGTTGTAAAGCTGTCATTGGAAGCACTTGATTTGTTTTCCCTTGTGCTCTGAGGCCTTGTCTAACATTAGATTCCCCCCACCCCCAGGGAATTTCCCATCATCACTACGGCAGATCTAGCACAGTGGTGGTTTGCTGTAGTGTAAACAAGGCTCAGGGGGATGCTGCTCTTTTTCAACTGTCTCCACGTGCTTTGAGCAGAGCTAGGTGATGTGGTTGGAAGGCCATTGGTGCCAGTGGTATGTCTACATTAGAGTTCAGATCATTACTACTACCCGGGGACCTGTACCTGTGGCAGCTACAATGGGCATTTCAGGGATAAAAATCTAGTGTAGATGCAGTGAGAAAGACCTGTCAGAAAGAAATTCTCACCCTTTCAAAGGCCACTGGCCTCCAAATAGAAGAAAGTTACAGCAAGTGGATGTTACTAATTGGAGCTATTTATAAATAGACTGCGGTGCAATGCCACTAAGATCCTTAGACGTGCTTAGCCTTGCCACGTAGAGAGTTAGCTGTGATGCACATGTGTGATTTGAGTGAGTGACTGGTTTTAAGGCTCTGGATGTAGTGTTCATTGGGATGCAATGCTCTAGCTAGAAGGTGACCCCTCTGTAATGACACACACACCTCTTTCTTCCACAGGTATAGTTTCATTGCACAGAAAATGCACTGCCTCTCATTTTTCAGCATAGCCTTTTTTTTGGTGAGGCAAGAGAATCAAATCTTTAACGTGCCCTCTTCCTCTCTTTTCCCAACACCTCACTGCCCCGCAATAGAATCATAGAATATCAGGGTTGGAAGGGACCTCAGGAGGTCATCTAGTCCAACCCCCTGCTCAAAGCAGGACCAATCCCCAACTAAATCATCCCAGCCAGGGCTTTGTCAAGCCTGACCTTAAAAACCTCTAAGGACGGAGATTCCACCACCTCCCTAGGTAACCCAGTCCAGTGCTTCACCACCCTCCTGGTGAAAAAGTGTTTCCTAATATCCAACCTAGACCTCCCCCACTGCAACTTGAGATCATTACTCCTTGTATCAGTACATCAGTATCTTTCCCCCTTAGTTCTTTGCTCCAATGAAATCAAAGACACCAACATCGGCCTGTAACGGGGTGCAGACTCACCACAGTGGCACCTCCTGCTGGTTGGTTTGGGAATTAGCTCTTTCAGCAGTACGCCTTCGCTAGTGGTGTCTCGCTCACCGTTACTCTCGTGGTCTCCACTGTCCTCACAGTCAGACCCACGTCACTCCCAGACCACGGCATCTGCTTCTGGACACTGCCCTCCGGCTGCGCCCGCTCCGCTGGCTCTCCCCCCTTCCAGGGACCAGCAGCTTCTGGAGCTATCACTCACCTCAGTGGCTCACTGCAGTCCTCAGTCTAGCCCCTTCCTCCAAGGGCAAACTGCCGTCTGGCTTAGCCACTCTCATCACTGGCAAGTGGTGGGGAAAGAGGGGAGGCCAGGCCCCCCACTCCAGGCCCCGACCCAGGGACCCTCTAGCCACAGCCACTTACTCCTCCAACTCTCCTCTACTACCTACTTCCCTGGGCCACTTCCCCATCACCTTCTCTGCCCCTTTGTGTAAGGGCCCCAGTCCGGCAGTCGTCAACCCAGAGCTCGCCCATCCTCTGCTGACCCTGCCCTGCCCTGCCCTGCCCTGCCCTGCCCTGCCCTGCCCAGCCCAGCTCTATCTTAGGTGCTTCTCTAAGAGCCAGTTCTTCTCCCTTTGCCCTCCAGGGAGAGACTGAGCTCCTCTCTACCCTGCAGCCTTCTTATAGGGCCCAGTCTGGCCATGATTGGCTGCTTTTAAGTCACCACTTGATTGGCTCCCAATAGGCCCTTCCAGGATTGGCTGTGGCGCTGTGCAGCCTCGCTGGCTTGCTTTAACCCCTTCCACACCAGAATGGAGCAGCTGCCCCAATACACGGCCACACTGTATCTGCATGGAAAGTGGTCTCTCTGTGAGGTGCAGCATGACCTGCCCTCCTCTTTACAGCCTGAAATACTCAATGTTGTCCATTAGCTACTCATACTCAGTTCCCGCAGCAGCTGGGAGCAGTGACAGTTGAGCAGTTTCATGCATAGGGTATGTCTGAACTGCAATCCGGACAGTATTCATAGGCACACTTGAGCGAGCATTGATCAAAGGAGCTCAGTGAAAATAGAAATGTTGCCATGGTAGCATGGGCTGGCTGTCCGAGTGTGTACCCGGGTCCGGGGTGGGGTTGTACTCGAGTAGCTAGCCCAGGCTGCCACAGCTACACGACGGTTTTTAGCCAGTAGCTCAGTCAAGGCTAGCTGTAATATGCCTACGTATGCAGCAATCATGCCTCCTGATTGCCAGGCAGATGTACCAATAGAGACCTCAGCAGCCGTCCTGGGACCTCACCCTGCCAAGTTCGGGAGCGGTTGCATGGAGAGGATGGATGGGGTAGCTCTGGGAATTTCAAATCAATATTTCCCCCCTCGGGTGCAGGCATTTTCACAGCATGCTCATGTTTAA
This sequence comes from Terrapene triunguis, assembly GCF_002925995.2. NCBI lineage: Eukaryota > Metazoa > Chordata > Testudines > Emydidae > Terrapene > Terrapene triunguis. The sequence continues at coordinate 6,814 of NW_020677588.1, read as the reverse complement.
ACCTAATTTCATTTTCAAGGTTCAGCCCTGGAGGACGTACGTCTGTCATTGAACCCGAACCAACAAATGAGCAGAAAACTCAGCAGGAGACCCAGGCAGCCTCAGAACAAACTGACAGCAACATCTCTGTGAGGTTTGTACAGAAATCGTCAGCCTCAAGAGTCGGATTCTGACAGAGCTTTCTGTAGGGGACCCATTCTATCCCAGCCGTCCCGTCTGGGAGCTGTCAGGGCCGTCCGAGAGGATCTGGCGGTCACAGATGGCCTTTCCCAGCAACCCAGTGGGACTTGTGCGCTTCCCAGTTTGATTTCCCACTAGTGCGGGCTGCAGGAGATAAACATCTATTGGACACTTGGTAAAGCTCTGGTGACTTATTCCTTTTCTCTCCGTATGTTTCCCCAGAAACTCCAGAGAGATGGATGTGGAGAAACATGTCAATGGGACGAGTGAAGAGGAGACCCAATGCAAAGAGCCGCTGGACAGAAATGATTCCTCAGAAATAAAGGTAACAATTCCTCTAGCCCTATTGCCTGGATCCCATGAAGTCATTCACCTGCTTGACCTGCTCACTCCAGCAGAATCAGACTAGTCACCTTCCCTACCTTTAAACCTTCCAAATTGCCTGCTGACTTGGTAGGTCATACATCTCGGGTGGGATTTTCAAGCACTCACTGCATCGCTCTAACTCTGCTCTTCACAGCGTCTCTGGTAGTAAAACTCCCATTAACTTTAACGGGAGCTAAATTAGGCCGACACTAAGCCCTTTGAAAAATCACACCTCTCTTCTCCACTGACCTAATTCTCACCCAGCACCAGGCTAGGCCTGTGTTTACATACTAACTTCAAAAGCAGTTACTGACTCTCTCCCTAATTTACACAAGTAGCTTCTAACTTCCTAGTCTTTTCGAATGCAATCTACACTGAGGACTGACCTACAAACACCCCACACCTGCTCAAACCCAGCTAGAACTGCCTACTGATGTAGTTGCTACCTTCTTCCTGTATCTCTTAATCCATGGGGGATGTGACAAGGAAAGTCAACAGGTACTTGTGTGAAATGATGCTTTGGAGAGAAAGGCACAAAGTCTGTCATTTGCTAAATTCTTATGCATGGCTTTGAAAATTCTCTTCAGTTCTCTGACCTTTAGCGGTTAGCCGTGCTTCTTTAGACATTGATGTTAATGTTTATCAGAATTGCCTCCTAGTTCTGTATCCCACTGAAAAGAATATGTTAATGGAACATTAAGATGAAAGGAAGGCAGTATTTCCTAATGGATAGAGCACAGGACTCAGGAGACCTGGGTTCTATTCCCAGCTGTGCCACTGGCCTGCTGGGTGACCTTGGGCGAGTCATTTCCCCTCTTGTGCCTCAGTTTCCCCACCTGTAAAATGGGGGTAGTGCTACTGGCTTCCTTTGTTTTGAGGTTGACTGATGAAAAATAGTGGAGAAGAGCTGGGTAGTATCATTATGACGCTGTGAAACACACAGAATTCAAGAGGTGACAAAGTTAAGTTTGCAGTACATTCTAGTTCAGGGTCACCAGGTGGTCACTGTTAAGAATTTAACTATCATAATGGAATATTCACTCCGGAAATTTTCTCTTGACTGGGAAAAATGGTGCTCAGTGACCATAAATACATTGTGAGCCGCGTTTTCAAATACAGGCCTGTAGTGTATTCAACATTGTCTGCTTGGTTGCTGTGGTTGTGTAACGCCGACAGACCCCTGTCATCGGCGGGCAGGATTGAACTGGGGACCTCTGGAGCTTAGTGCATGAGCTAAAAGCCAACGGGCTCTTAGCTAAGGCTGTAGAGCAGACACATTTTATCTCTCTCTCTAAGTGCCACTAGATGGGACAGACCACCACACCCAGGAGGTGTGTGGGTTACAGTTGCACAGGTGAACCAGGTAAATGCATATATTAGTAGCTAAGTATGGACCTAACTACGCCTCTTGCTTCATTTGCACATCAGTTGTGTGCCCACACTTTTCTGAACCTGGGTCTGGGCCTTTGGCTTTTGATGAGATGTACCTATGTATGTGCAATACAATAATGTATGCAGCAGGCATGCTATGTTCAGAGACTGACCCAGCCAGGAGCAAAATGGCTGCAGTGTTTGTTGTGAAAAGGACGGGGTGGGCTCAAGATTGGGAGTGGCAGTTTGCTTGCCCTAGCTCAGTGGCTCTCAACCTTTCCAGACAATTGTACCCCTTCCAGGAGTCTGATTTGTCTTGTGCACCCCAAGTTTCACCCCACTTAAAAACTACTTGCTCACAAAATCAGGCATAAAAATACAAAAAGTGTCACAGCACACTATTACTAACAAATTGCTGACTTTCTCATTTTGACCATACGTTAGGGTTCCTTCCCCACTCTGAACTTTGGGGTACAGATGTGGGGACCCACATGAAAGACCCTCTAAGCTTATTTTACCAGCTTAGGTTAAAAACTTTCCCAAGGCACAAATTCCACCTTGCCTTGAACAGTATGCTGCCACCACCAAGTGATTTAGACAAAGAATCAGGGGAAAGGACCACTTGGAGTCCTATTCCCCCAAGCCCTGCATCCTCCTTTCCTGGGGAAGGTTTGAGAATAATATCCTCACCAATTGGTACAGGTGAACACAGACCCGAACCCTTGGATTTTAAGAACAATGAAAAATCAATTGGGTTCTTAAAAGAAGAATTTTAATTAAAGAAAAGGTAAAAGAATCACCTCGGTAAAATCAGGATGGTAAGTACTTTACAGAATAACAAAAGACTCAAACACACAGAACATTTCCCCTCTAGGCAAAACTTCAAAGTTACAAAAACAGGGATAAACCTCCCTCTTAGCACAGGGAAAATTTACAAGCTAAAACAAAAGGTAATCGAACATTTTTTGCTATTACTTACTATTTTTGCAAGACTAGATGCTTAGTTCAGATATGGCTTAGGGAGATGTATTTTCCCTGCCCTGTTTCCTTGTTGACTCCAGGAGACACAGACAAAAAACCTTCCCCCACAGATTTGAAAGTATCTTCTCCCCTTATTGGTCCTTTTGGTCAGGTGCCACCCAGGTTATCTGAGCTTCTTAACCCTTTACAGGTGAAAGAGGAATTAACCCTTTACAGGGTAAAGAGGGATTTTATGCTACCCTTAGCTGTATGTTTATGACACCATAGAATTATAAAATAAATCAATTGGAATATAAATATTGTCGTGTATTCAGCATTGCCTGCTTCGTTGGTGTGGTTGCACAGGTGACCCATACAGTTCAGTGTATAGTATATAGAGCAGTATAAACAAGTCCTTGTATGCCATTTTAGTTTGTACTGACTTCACTAGTGCTTCTTATGTAGCCTGTTGTAAAACTAGGCAAATATCTAGATGAGTTGATGTACCCCCTGGAAGAGCTGTGGGTACACGTTCACCTGGTTGAGAACCACTGCTGCTTGTTTCCTAGATGCTAATGGTGGGTGCCGATGAGGTGGAAGGCATTTCTCTGACTCAGAGCCCAGCGGAGCTCAAGGAATCACTGTGGTTTGTGGAGTCGGAAGACCTTCTTGCAACAGGGGTGGAAGAAGTAAGTAGGAGATTCACTGGATTTAAGACTGTTCTCTCACTCCCTTGTCTCTTGCCTCACTTCTAAGGATCATTCCCAGGGACACCCCTGTAGCAGCCCCACAAAATGTCCTATACCACACGCTGTATGATGCTGCCATCATTGCAACATGTGTTAACTGGTTCTAAGTCTCATGGACCTTAAAGTCTATGTATCTTTTAGAACCTTTCTTCTGAAGAGCAGTAACACCTTTCTGAGGGAAAACTCCCATTGACTTCACTTTCACTGATTTCAATAAAAGCTTTGCCTGGATAGAGTGTAAAGACTTCAATACTCATCCCTTCACTAATTAATTGGTTAATAACAACAATTCTGGCAGTGGTTTGCCTTAGCACACAGCACAGGAACAAAATCAAGCGTGTTGGGAGTAAGCCGAACTGAGTCCCTGTGTCTTGCATTGGGCTCTGCTGACTCTTTGTCTGAAGGCCCTTCAAGGGCTGGGAATTCCAATGAAGAGGAACCTCACCTGAGAGGACCTCCTGCCACCCAAGACCGCACTAATGCTGCCTTAGTGACCATGGAGACTACGTATCCCCTATGCCCCTTCAGTTTAGATCAGGGAGGTTGTAAGCCGGAGATTAGAAACATTCCATTTGTGCCTGCCCCCACTGGAGGAGCCAGTATCGTCTGTGCCTTGCTCCAAACAACTGCTGTGCAGAGGAGAATGCCAGGGCATTTGACAGGATGAAGCTCTTCTGAAGTTGCTATCCACTGATTTCTGCACTTTGAAATGTTTAACTGTGTCATGTCTGCCTTGCTCCGCCCTCTCCCCCCCCATCCTCCCTCCACCAGGTGTTTGACATCTTGCCCCTCTATGGAATGCTGCAACCCAGCGAGAGTCAGCAGGTCTCGTTCACCTTTTATGGCCACGCCGACATCACTGCCCGGGCCAAGGCGCTGTGCAAAGTCGAGGGAGGCCCTACCTATGAGATCATGCTGAGCGGAGAGGCTTCACTCATCAGTTATGCCTTTGACATAAAGGAGATTAACTATGGGCTGCAGGTAAAACATAGGAGAGGCCTGAGTTTCAGAGCCACCAACTTCCATTCAACTGGCCGGATGTGCCATCATCCCGTGCTGTCATATGTTCCCTTCTGACAGGGTGCCCATGTCTCTGGATACCGTTATACGGCCCCTCACAGCCCCTCTCTCGCTGTCAGCAGACCCTCCTCTGCATGATATACACCTGTATCCAGGGCCGGATTAATTTTTTGTGGGCCCGGTGCCAAACACCCCGGGGGATGAAGAGGACAGGGGCAAGAGCACAGCGGGCAGGGTGGATTTGATTTAAATCATGATTTAAATCACTAGTTAGGTAGACTCGATTTAATCATGGGTTTCTACATAAAAGTCCGTTCTTGTTGGTTGTTACAACCTTAAAACATATTCTTCACAACTCAGAGATAGATTTAGGTTTCATTTTTAGAAGGTACACACTATACATTTTTAAACCGTGATTTATTTTGAAAACGTTTCCAATGAGTTTTATAGCTATATCAGAAAATGAATGATTGTTTGGTTATTTCATTTACCAAAGATAATTGAAGCAGATATTTATGAAGTCATTGGGAGGTGAACTATCTCCAATTCAACAGGTTAATCATTAATATTTGGAGGATTTTCTTGCCATGCTGTATTAGGCGGAGAACATCACCAGACAGACATTTAAATTGTTTTATTTAACTAAAACAACAATGTTAAGTATTCTGGACTTTTTCCCTTCAACAGCAAACATAATATTTTAACAACAAAAAAATGTCCCTCACTTCTCACATTTATCTCCAGACTTTTCCTTGTCCAGATCTATTCTGCCCCCAACAATCTTTTATTCATGAACTTTTTGAAACTTTTCACTTTTAAAGAGAGGTAAGGGGTTGACCCTGTGTACACAAATTTGCAGAGGGACAATAGAGTTGAGGTCTGTTATTTCTCACCTCTAAACATTATTTATTTATTAAAAACATTTTTGCTGTTAACAAGCATGTTACCTCTGGAGACACAAATCCACAGTTTGAGAACGGCAAAACTAGGCATCTCTGATGGTATCTTCTGGACTGAGCACTGAGTCCCATTGGGTAGATAGAAAAATTAACCTGTGTCCCCCTTCCCATCTCTGATGCCACAGAGCCTTGCCTGTGTCCCCATTTCCTATTCCCTCCCCATTCCCTATTTCCTATTCTCATTTCCCATTCCCCCCTCCTCCTCCTTAGCAGGCCCAAATATATCTGCAATGCACGCCCACAGTCCCATCCCTTACAACTTAGGGTCATGTTCCATTTTGGGTCTGGGATCTTCGTCCCACCTCTTTTGTATCCCATGGGAGGGGGAAGGAGTGAGGTTGTGCTGCTGTCAAGGACAGGCATTTCTTTGGCCTTTTAGTGTTTTATTTCTTTATTATTATTTAGTGTTTCTCCCCTTGTGAGTGCTGGTGATGCAATAGCTCTTTACCGCTCTCCCCCTTATAGCAGTGGGGGATGAGTAAAGGTGGGGGTGCAGTGTTAAGGCCCCCCTGACCCTCAATGCCTGCACACTTCAGGAGACAGCAGCTGCTGGAAGGGGCATTTCCCTCACTAGTGTTAAGCCGCCCGATGCTCCCAGGACTTGGAGGGACAGCGTGGCTGCTACTCTAGCCCAGGCTGGAGCTGGGAGGAAGGACACAGGTGCTGCTGTGCAAGGTCCCTCGCCCCCATTAGGAGTTGGAGCTAGGACGGGGCACCGGGGCAAGGAGTGGGGAAGTGGGAGGGGGGAGCTGAGGGGAGGAGGGGGCCCCGGGCCGGGCAGGGGGCACAGCGGGAGGAGGACGGGGAGGAAGATCTGGGAGGCAGCCTGTAAAAAAATCGCTTCCTTCCAGAGAAGCAGACTCACCCTGCCCAGTGTCCAGGCGGCGTGGCTGCTGCTCCCTCCCCCCACAAACAGCTGATCCGGAGCAGGGCGAGACAGTGGGCTGGTCTACACTGGGGGAGGGGGGGATCGATCCAAGATACGCAACTTCAGCTACGCGCAGGGCCGGCTCTAGGCACCAGCAAAACAAGCTGGTGCTTGGGGCGGCACATTTTTAGGGGCGGCATGGCCGGCGCCAGAATGCCGCCCCTAAAAATGTGCCCCGGCCGCCCTAGCTCACCTCCGCTGCCGCTCACGCGCCGCTACTCGCCCTCCCTCCCAGGCTCTCAAGCCTGGGAGGGAGGGGGAGCAGCGGCACGCGAATCAGC
>NW_020677587.1:0-7833 GCF_002925995.2 Terrapene triunguis | reverse complement strand
CCCCCATTGGCCCGGGACGGCGAACCACGGCCAGTGGGGACCGCGATTGGCTGAACCTGCCGCATCATCAGGTAAATAAAACTGGCCCGGCCCGCCAGGGTGCTTACCCTGGCGAGCCACGTGCCAACGTTGCCGACCCCTGCCCTAGAGCAAGTGTACCTTCACATACTAGACATGGAAGTGTCAACATTTAGGGAAGGGAAAATTGAGAAGACCCTATACAGTAGTCACCAGTTCTATGCTAATGTGAGGACTTTCCAAATTTGTGGACTCTCACCAAGTGTATGATCTAAAATCAAGGGAATTCAGACCTACAAATGAAATATGTTTTCATACGTATCTTGGTTTCCATGGATGGGCATAACCACACTGGTTTCAGACAGGCATAAATGCAAGAGAGAGAAAACAAGCAAATCTAGAGCACTGATCCAAGAATAAGGTAGTGGAGGCTAAGCAATTTTTAAATTCTTCCCTCCTACCTATAGTTGTAAATAGGACTACAAAAAGATAAGAGAACATTAACACGGCATCAGACTTTGAAAGCAAAATATATAGTAGCTTTTCCCCAATACTTTACGTTAACCCCAAAATTCTGTTTCCTATGAAAAACAATTAACAGTACAAGTAGTTTAAAAATATAATGTTGGGCCATGTTTCACTCTGATCCCTTGCTCCAGCCCCACTCCAGGAACATGAGAAGGGTTCTATAAAACTGGACTTCACCTGACCAAGGCAGATGGACTACCAGTTTTAGTCTTAAAACGGGTAGAAAAGTTGGTTTCTTAAAACGGGTAGAAAAGTTGGTTTTGTTTTCATAGTGACATATCTATGGGAGGAAGTTGAGTAAGGATGCGTATTTACAATAAGAGTTTGCACTCTGGCTAGGGATATGGTTATGTGGGTGGGCCTCTGATGGAGCATGAGCCCTTTGGAAGGGATTTTGTTATTATTGGTGGATTTGCTTGCAGCTCTTAGTTGCCATCAGTCAATATCATTTCACTTGAAAAAAAGGTATAAAGCCTTTTCCAGATCTGACATTTACCCTGATCCTCTCAATGGAATACAATATTAGACTGCTTCCCCCATTCCTCGCCCCTCTGTGCTGGATGGGTGAGAGTAGAGATATGGTGTGTGCAGATTTTAATTACAATGCCATCAGTTGTTATACAAGGAAAGTGGAGAGAAGAAAGATGTAGAAGAGGGTGCTCTGAACAGCATGGAGGTTCTGATGTTGGCATTGGAACCATATGTGACATTCCCCAGGGTACAACCTGAACCATTGAACTGCTGTGTCACCTTAATTCTCCAGACCAGGATGTCTCTTACACTGCTCTGCTAATGAAAAGCAACCTCTCCAGGGTCTGCTCACAAAGCCATTAGCACGCAAAGGCACACCCAGCAACGTTACATGAATGTTCTCCCAGCCACTCATGAACAGATACAGAGCAACACCAGCATATCCCTCAGTCTCAGCCTTGAACCCCAGAAATGTGCGTCTTACACTGTTCAAGGCCCCCCCTCCGAACAGTGTAAGCTCCTTAAACATTTGTCAGTCCATCAAAGGGTAATGAATATGCAACAGCCTTTGTTAACCTGAGTAGAGATTCCCCGGACACTTCAACCAAAAGCACACTGGTTTAGATAAACAATTAAACAAGTTTATTAACTAGAGAGAGAGAGAGATTTTAAGTGATTATAACTGATAAAGGCATAAAAGTCAGTATTGATACAAACATTTTAACAGGACAGTGATGCTCAGCAGATTATGGGTTTTCAAATGATACCTCACAAGGCATACTTAGTACAAAATATATCATATGTCACAACAGTGTACACAGGCGTCAGTTATAATGCCATCAGTTGTTATAAAAGGAAAGTGGAGAGAGGAAAATTGTAGAAGGGGGTGCTCCGAAGGTCCTCCTGAGGTCTCTTCCAACCCTGATATTCTATGATTCTATGATATCACAGAGATTCTGATGTTGGCATTGGAACCATTTGTGATGTACTGATGTCCTTGGCTGCATTCAATGTAGGGAAAGATGGGAGTTATTTATACCTCTTATTGTTATTCTTTTTTATCCTGTTTTACCAACCAAGTCGCACTGATAGGTGGCGGGAGAGACATGGGCAGGAAGGATAACAATTTCTAACATAGCTAGGATTGGACTAAATATTTTGAAGCATTCTCTGAATTTTGTTTTATCAACCTGGTCTAGGAGCAGGTGAAGTAGGTGGAAGCCATTCTGGCAAAGCCATGGATCTGATGGTTTGGGAGTTCCTGGAGCTATTTATACAGATTTATTCAGAAGCACCTATCCTAGGCTGTCCCCGCTTGGAAGTAGAGTTGAGTATGTCTCTCAAGAAGTTTTCCAGCTATTTCAGTCAGATTCAGACCACACTATCCATTTTTGTCAAAGAGAGCAAATGTGATATCTAATCTGGTTAAACTTCAGCTGATTTTACAAACTGTTTTAATGGTGCTGGGGGAGCTTTGGTCTGCAGCCTGGATACATGTCCCTCAGAGGGAGAAAGATCATGTGCATATCTTTGTGATCAAAGAAATGCAGATATAATTATTATATCAAAAGAAGGAAAATATACTTCTGAAGAAAATCAGATTTGATTTGGCTTCTGCCTCTCACTCACAAATGTACAACAATGAATTTTCAATCACAAAATTCTACTTTTAGTATACAGATTTTTGTTGCTCCTCAAACAATATAGCATCTTTTTAAGAAAAGGTCTCAGTCACAATTTCCTCCCACATTCACCCACGCCCAAAATTGCAACAAAAAACACTAAGATAGCAGAAAATAGAGCTGGTTCAACTACATTACAAAGATATTCATTGAGGTACAGAACAAAATAAAGAAGCCTCATTTGTAATGTGTTAAACATGTCTTCAGTAAAAAGGTTAGACAAAGCATTAGAAAAACTATACAGGAGAGAACAATCCTGCAGTAGCAAAAGGCTGGTTTGGTTGACCTACTAAGTCTTTTCCACTGAGTTACTATATCATAATTAGGGCCCTACCAAATTCACAGCCATGAAAAACACGTCACAGACTGTGAAATCTAGTTTACCCTTGAAATCTGCCGGGATGGGCTTGGGGCGCCCCAGCCGGGGCTCCTACCATGCACTGGGCTCCAGCTGCTAGTCCTGGCAGTACTGGGGAGGGACAGGACTACCTCTTCTCCTGCAGGGTCCGCTCTTGGGGCCGGATTAGCCCCACCTCCGGGAACCTTCCATGGATGCAGGAAGCTCCTCACCCCCACCTCGCTTCCTTCCCCCATTGCTCCCCAGCCAAGGGAGGACGGAGTCACTGTACAGGGAGCAGCCGTGGAGCTTCTTGCAGCCAGGGGAGATTCCTGGAGGTGGGTCTGACCCGGCCCCGGGAGCAGTCGCTGCAATAGAAGAGGAAGTCCCATTCCTCCCCAGCCCAACTGTGACTAGCAACTGGAGCCCGGTGCACAATAGGAGCCTCCAGATGGGGTGCCCCCAGCCAATGGTGCCGGAACCAGGGGGGCCAGAGCCCATGCCCCCCACTTTTTAACATGGGCATAGTTTGGAGGGGGGAGGGAAGGGGCAATGTTGCCTCCCCAAACTGCAAGCCTTGGGCAGGCGCGGAGCAGTGCCAGCAGGGGCTGTGCTTCGCTGCAGAGGAGCTGATCACCCTGATCAGCTCCTCTGCCATGAAGCACAGCCCCCATTGGTGCTGCTCCATGCCTACCCGAAGCTTGTACTTTGGGGGGGAGGGGCAATGCCACCCCAGACCCCCCCCCCCAAACTACACCCATGTTAAAAAGTGTTGAGGAATGGTCCCCGGCCCCCTAGTTTCCAGCACCAGGGCCCCTCCATTTCTACAAAGGTTCTGGCGCCCTTGCCTCAAGCCCTGCCCTGCCCCGCCCCAACTCCGGGCCCAGCACTCGGAGGTTAAAGGGGCTTTCAGTTGGCTGTGTGTGAGGAGGGGAACCACAGTGCCCCCCTGATCCTGGGGCGGTCACCCACCCTTTAGGCCAGCCCTGCCACCCACCTATACCATGCAACCCTCGCATCTGTACTGCCCACTGCCTAGAGCGCAGAAGTAAGGGTGGCAATACCGTGACCCTCCCACAACCATCTTTTGGGGCAAGCCGCCCATGGTTATAACACCATGAAATTTCAGATGTAATTGACCATGAACTATGACCATGAAATTGACCAAAATAGGTAGGGGTCCCAACCATAACTTACCGTATTAACATGACCTGTAATTTTACTTACAAAAATAGTGTCATAGCCTTGTTCTTACTTCAATTAACAGACAAAATTATTTTAACTTCATTTTAAACTACTGATCTACAAGCAAATAGTTTGCAAACTGTTTTCATAACCTGATGCAAACTATTTTAGAACACACATTACCCCTAGAACACCAATTATGCACTTAGCTGCTTTTTAAAGTTTTACCTTAAATGACTTAGGAGACTAAGTCCTATCTTCAAACTGATAGGCATTCAGAAGCCTAAGTCCTATTGACTGTCAGTGAGATACAAGCTCCTGATTTCATACATCACTTCTGAAAAATGGGACTTTGGATTCTACATCATTTAGTATTAGAGTGCTGCATGAATTTCTTGATTTATTCTATTTACAGATTTCAGGCTGTGTACAACTTTTAAAAAAATAATTTAAGAATGAGAAAATTACTTCAATGTAGTTTTCACCAAGTAACAATTAGTTTTGATCAGAGCTGTTTAAAAAATTTCTGTATGCAACACTACTCAGTTCCCCACAAAAGTTTTAGTGAAAGATAAGTGAACAAGTGGTCTAAAATTGCAACCAAAAAAAGCAAAAGAAATTTAGACATTTTAAACACATGCAGATTCTACTATTATTCTGTTATTACTTTAGATAAATTTAGAGGCAGCTTTTGATAAGGAAATAAAAATACAATAGGCTCACCACTCTTTATAGTTCACTGGATTATACGTCTATTTTAAACTCTAGGCCCTTGTATTTAACATAAAAACATACATGATTTTTTTTAAATATCAGCAATCACCAAATATTCTATGTAAAGACATCTGAACCAACACTCAGTCTGATAAGTTTCAGCATGAATTTATAAGGCCACACAGGGGGAGGGGGCTAGGTGGCACAGTAATTTAGCATACAAGTTCACTTTGAGAAAAGACAATGCAAATCCCAGTTTAGGTCACAAGTAAACATTAGTTCCACAATGTCCTTCAACCCTCCATTTCAGTACATCATGAGCAGTCACATGATTTGTCACAATTGGCTGTATCCCTTCACAAGACAACCAGGTCAGGAATGGCACAGGTGTTTCAGGTCAGAACTGAGATACATTAGCAAGGCTACGCAGGGAATCTTACGCAGTACACTTGGCTGCAGAAGAACATTTATTTTTAAGAAATTCAGAGTTCTTTCTCTAGAAACAGATCTTTAATTATAAATCTCATGATGCACTCCTGGAGCAGTGGTTACAGAATACACTGGAATGGATTCCTTACATACAATGTTAAATGGTTCAGTCCACCCCTTCAGAATGCTGAAAGTTTATATGGTAACTTATTTCCTGTAACATATCCACCAAACTCAGATCGTTGGCGGGGAAGCACTCTCTTTCTCTTAGCCACACACTCTGCCCACACTAGTTCCTGCCTGAAAGGGAGTTCTTACAAAGCTGCTTAACTACATATAAATATCATCATGCAAATTAATGTTTAATCACTGACAGCTAAATATACATAGGTGAAAATCTGGCAATTTTATGAATGACTTTATAAAAATATTGACTTTGAAAACAGGAGAAGTTTGGTCACTGTGTTAACAGTGAAAATTAACAAATAAGAAGGGAATTAGGGTCTGATTCTGCTCCTATTGAAGTCAGTTGCAAAAGTCCCATTCACTTCAGAGGTGCAGAATTAAGTCCTTAATGAAAGGTGAAATAACTGATAAACTATTCTACTGAGGCAGGAAAAAAATTATTTATCAAAACATGAAACAACTAATAACTCCCAACTCTGGAAAATATAGAATCTATTTTAGTGCATGTGTTGTTCTGATTTCTGGTAAGAGAACAAGAATGCAGACTCCAGGCACTCAGTGCTTCTGAGGTGAAAGAGTTTAGGTTGTTTTTTTTTAAATCTACTCTCCCTGACGCTGCTTTGGCTAACAGGATCCAGGTAAAGCTTTTTCCTTTTTTTCAAGTCCAACAAAGAGTTCAAAAACACTAGCGTGTGACCTGCATCTCTTATTTTTAAAATGCTTACCAGAATGAAACTGCAATTATAGGATATCAGGTGAAGATGAGGAATTCTCACTAGTGTTATACAGAGATCAACAGCTACAGATTCTCTGACCCTTTCTGAGATAGACTGGGGCCATGGTGTAAAAGGGTTGAAAAACTGGCGAGCGCTCTTAACACGCTCTTGGTAAAATGCTTTATTTTGCATCATTTGACTTGGTTTTTATTATTATTATTTATTTTTATTACTGTAGCACTCAGGAGCCTTACAATATCTGATTGTATTGTGATTAATTATTATGGATATACTTATTCTAAGGTCTTATCTAAAACAGTGTTCATTCCACATTTTGAGGAGGGGGGTGGACAAAGGGTGGGAAATGGAATTAGCAACAGAGCCAGCTGAATTATTTTCAGCTTAATGGAAAACTTGCATACATATTTGCACTTTTAGTTGCGCAGTGTTTATGGGCAACAAAATAGTTAATTTATTCTTGAGTTTTTTTCACATGCTGAAACTGCCTAGTCTGACATAGGGCTGAAAAACAGGATATTCATACAACTTGTTAAGTATCATTACCACCATTTTATACCTGAAACCAAGAAACCTAACTGACCACTTCTTTGAAACAGCAAGTCAACGTAAGAACCAGGATTAAAACTAAAGTCTCCCTATTCCCAGTCCAATGCCAATTCAAAGTACAGTGCCCATCAGACAAGTCATTTAATCCCTTTGAGCATCACAAAATTGGTGATGGGGAACAAAAAGGTGAGTGGCTTCTCATTAACTGTTTTTGTTCTGCCTGCTGGTCTGTTTAAAAAATAACATCCTTAGGAGGCCCAAACAGACAGTAATCAACATTAATATAAATGAGGGATATAGAACTCAAAGGATCTCCAAATAATTCACCAGAAGATAAATTCCTACATGCACTGTACCCCAACCCATGTTTACAAAGTAGGCATTACAGATACAAGTTAGAATAGAAATGTAGAGCATCCCCCAGCCATCTCACTTCTACAAACGTTATGGACCTGTCCAAAAATTAAGTGCTTTTGAAAGAATTTAAGGATTAATGGAGTCTTACACCTGTTTCATTAAATGGATATTCTTGCAACAATTTCACATCCCAATTTAACTACAACCCTTGAATTCCCAGAAAATAACTGATTTTGAATGTTTTTCCTGTTTTGATTTGAATGAAACTTAACAGCTCACACAGATCCATGGGTAAAGAATGGTGTCCCTAGCCTCTGTTTGTCAGAGGGTGGAGATGGATGGCAGGAGAGAGATCACTTGATCATTACCTGTTAGGTTCACTCCCTCTGGGGCACCTGGCATTGGCCACTGTCGGTAGACAGGATACTGGGCTAGATGGACCTTTGGTCTGACCCAGTACGGCCGTTCTTATGTTCTTATGTTATAAATATTCCTAGCTTATCTAGGGTTACCATACGTCCGTTTTTTCCCAGACATGTCCGGCTTTTCGGCAATCAAACCCCCGTCCGGGGGGAATTGCCAAAAAGCCGAACATGTCCGGGAAAAATACCGGCCGGGCACTTCCTCTCCCGCGGCTGCTCTG
>NW_020677586.1:0-1724 GCF_002925995.2 Terrapene triunguis | reverse complement strand
GTGTCTGGCTGCGCGTAATCAGCGGCCAGGCGATTTGCCTCAACCTCTCACCCCGCCATAAATGTCTCCCCCTTACTTTCACATATATTGTGGAGCGCACAGCAAGCAGCAATAACAATGGGGAGATTCTTTTCGCTAAGGTCTGAGCGAGTCAGTAAGCTGCGCCAGCGCGCTTTTAAACGGCCAAATGCACATTCCACCACCATTCGGCACGTGCTCAGCCTGTAGTTGAACAGGTCCTGACTCCTGTCCAGGCTGCCTGTGTACGGCTTCATGAGCCATGGCATTAAGGGGTAGGCTGGGTCCCCAAGGATCACGATAGGCATTTCAACATCCCCAATGGTTATTTTCTGGTCCGGGAAGAAAGTCCCTTCCTCCAGCTCTCGAAACAGAAGAGACTGCCTGAAGACGCGAGCATCATGTACCCTTCCCGGCCAGCCCACGTTGATGTCGGTGAAACGTCCCTTGTGATCCACCAGGGCTTGCAGCAGCATTGAAAAGTACCCCTTGCGGTTTATGTAGTCGGCGGCTTGGTGCGCCGGTGCCAAGATAGGGATATGGGTTCCGTCTATCGCCCCACCACAGTTTGGGAATCCCATTGCAGCAAAGCCATCCACTATGGTCTGCACGTTTCCCAGAGTCACTACCCTTGATATCACCAGGTCTCTCATTGCCCTGGCAACTTGGATCACAGCAGCCCCCACAGTAGATTTGCCCACTCCAAATTGATTCCCGACTGACCGGTAGCTGTCTGGCGTTGCAAGCTTCCACAGGGCTATCGCCACTCGCTTCTCCACTGTGAGGGCTGCTCTCATCCTGGTATTCTGGCGCTTCAGGGCAGGGGAAAGCAAGTCACAAAGTTCCATGAAAGTGCCCTTACGCATGCGAAAGTTTCGCAGCCACTGGGCATCGTCCCAGACCTGCAACACGATGCGGTCCCACCACTCTGTGCTTGTTTCCCGGGCCCAGAATCGGCGGTCCACGGCATGAACCTGCCCCAGTAACACCAAGATTTCCACATTGCTGGGGCCTGTGCCTTGTGAGAGGTCCATGTCAATTTCCTCATCACTATCGTCGCCGCGCTGCAATCGCCTCCTCCTCAGCTGGTCCTGGTTTGGCTTTGGCATGTCCAGGAGGCTCTGCATGTTTTCCAGGACAATGCGCGTGGTGTTCATAGTGCTCAGAATTGCCGCGGTGATCTGAGCGGGCTCCATGATCCCAGTGCTGGCTATGGCGTCTGGTCTGAAAAAAGGCGCGAAAGTAGTATCTGACGGACCAGGGGAAGAAGGGAGGGAGGGAGAGAGGGAGGGAGGGGCGAGTGACACCGCGTACAGGTACAGGGAATTAAAATCAAGAAAGGTGGCTTTGCATCAGGGAGAAACACAAACAACTGTCACACAGAATGCCCCCCCCCCCAAAGATTGAACTCAAAAGCCTGGGTTTAGCAGGAGGGAGGGGGGAAGCAAATGAATGCAGAATAAATCTATTTTTTACATCTTAAGACGACGGTGCAGCATGACTGATAGCCCTTGGCATTTTCTGGGTGCTTGGCAGCAAATACTGGGCGCTTGGCAGTTAGCCTTCAGGTCTATTGCACGATCTGATACCCAGTATGACAACGACGGATACCAATCGTAATATGCTATCTACTGCCCAAAAGGCAAGGGGTTGCTGCTATGTAGCAATCTAGCCCCACGTCTGCCAGCCCCATGTCTGCCAGCACC
>NW_020677585.1:0-2649 GCF_002925995.2 Terrapene triunguis | reverse complement strand
CAGGAAGCAACACACATTAGCTGGAAACATATTCTGCTAATTTTTAAGGAAAAGGCAGTGAGTGTCCTCTCCTGGCACACAGAGCCATCTTGCTTCAAGTCAACAGGATGACTCTTGTAACCACCATATGGTTGCCATCATTCCACTCCCCCTGCAGCATGACTCAAGCAAGTAATGGCAGGACTTAGTACTAACTAACTAATTAACCAACCTCACAAGCACATGCACAAACAGCAAGCCTACAAAAACTATTTAAATTAATCAAAATAAGTCACCAGTCAGTTTTTAAACCAGAAATAATAATACAATTAAAAAAAAAATATATATATATATATATATATACACACCTCTACCCCGATATAACGCTGTCCTCGGGAGCCAAAAAATCTTACCGCGTTATAGGTGAAACTAGGGTGACCAGACAGTAAGTGTGAAAAATCGGGATGAGGGTGGGGGGTAATAGGAGCCTATATAAGAAAAAGCCTCAAATATCAGCACTGTCCCTATAAAATCGGGACATCTGGTCACCCTAGGTGAAACTGCATTATATCGAACTTGCTTTGATCCGCCGGAGTGTGTAGTCCTGCCCCCCCGGAGCACTACTTTACCGCGTTATATCCAAATTCGTGTTATATTGGGTCGCGTTATATTGGGGTAGAGGTGTATATGAAGGTTAAAAAACAAAAAGCAGTGGCTGATGCAATGAAAAATTCATCCTGCATAGAAGCTTCTGGGCCTGATGCAAAGTCCATTGAAGTCAATGGAGAGACTCCTATAGATTTCAATGGGCTTTGGATCCTTATTAATTTTTATTATGTTTATTAGGATGGTCCCTAGGATGGGGCCCTGTTGGGCTGGCCACTGTTAAGAGTAGCAGACAGTTCCTGCCCCACATAGCTTACAATCTATATGGGCAAGACAGACAACAGGTAGAGGGGAGAGGGGTATAACATACAAGCAGGGTGAACAATGTGATCACCTGCAAACATTTTGTAAATGCCATTTTAAAAAAATTCTTTGGCCACAATTTTGTTAAAAGGGGATTAGCTAAATCGAAAGACAAATGAAGAGAGAAGGGATGCTGAAAGTGAGTGGGACAGGGGAGGAGAGAAAGGGGGGCAGGATCAGGCCCTCAATCAGTAAAAAAGTAATTGCAGTTTGGTAAGTAGGTGTAATATTTATAAACCCTAAGCTATGCATAGTGTATTCCTAAATGGTTTGTCTTAAATGATCTTTCTAATCCTATAAATCCAAAATTATGTGTGGATCTACAGATATCTGTTATACAAACCATTAGTCAATATTAGTCACTATTTTTTAGATAACCCAGTGATGGGCACTTCAGAAAAATCTAAAATAGCTGGACAGATAGATGGACTTGATTTTGTTAATGCCAAATATTCACCTGTCTCTTCTAGATTTTGATAACATTTCAAATGTAGATGTTGAAACAAGGATGTTTTCTTCATTATTTCTAATCTCCGTGTAGTTGGGCATGTTCATTAGTGTTTTTCGATCTGGGCTTTCTTCATAATTTTTGCAACCAATGCATTTGCAAATAGAGGAACACATAATTTTTGCCTGGAAAACAACAAACACCAAAATCATAAATTACTAAAGATACATAAGACTATCCATTGGAGCCATGCTACCACAGACTCACCCTGGCTGTTCCAGTCCTGGAGACTCCCAAAGGGAGACTAGAGAAAAGTCAATAGAGCAAGGGGCTATTATCAGCTTTTGCAAGAATTCTCTGTGGGGCCACAGAGGGGACTGATTGGAATGTGTATGCCTCCGACCCTGCACATGGCCCACCCACTCCTTCCCTCTAGCCTGCCTAGTCTCCTTCAGCTCCCCCAGCATGGACTCTAGACATGTGGAGGACTTTGCTCGATCAGATGGGAGGGCAATGTCACAGAAGCAACTGAGCTACCATTCCACATGGACAGGAAAAATCTGCACTTGGGGCCTGATCCAAAAGTCCAATGGGAAACTTTCCTCTGTCTTCAAATACTTTTGGAACAGGTGCGGGGCAAGCCCCTTAAGGAGCCACACAACTGAGAACTAGTGGAGCAAAGTTGTGCTTTGCTCCTCGCAACACAGCCTTTCCCCATCCCCTACACTGGAGCAAGGAGTGCAGCTGGCATAGGAGCTGGCTGAGAGCTCCTCCACCCCCATGGGGAAATTCTTAGCTGGTGAGCCACAGCGATCAGGGAAAAGAATCTGTCCCCCTAAGTTGAATAAGATTTAGAATGAACAATCTGAGGGGGGGAAAGAAAAATATTTATTTTTAGTGTCTAATATTATTTATGCAAAAACAGCTGGATCAGAACATATCCATTTCTATTAAGAACATGATTAATGCTAGGAAAGTTCACTTGACTAACCTCAAAGCACTCACAATAATTCTTAAGGCACCCTGAGCGCTTGCAATTACATCCTTTGTTGTGGCGAGGTTTAATATCCCCCAGTTTCCCTTTCCCAATCTTTGGTAGGAAAGCTTCTGGGTTTCTATCAAGACAAGCCTAGAACAAAAAGCATTGGCATGTGAGACATTCACAGAAACAGGGACAGCTCTAGGCACCAGCGCTCCAAGCATGTGCTTGGAGCGGCACTTTCCAAGGGGCGGCACTGCAGCCCCCCCCCCCC